>NW_018408551.1:893205-970939 GCF_002113885.1 Mizuhopecten yessoensis
TTTGGATCATTTAAAGCAGGATCCGTTAAACGACAGCAGACCTACGTCGGCGGGCAAACGTTAGGTCTTAGAGGTATTAACCATGCCCAGCAAGTCGATAGGAAACCGGCAGACCTGGTTGGAAGCACTACAGAAGTTCCTGTTATTGTCGAAGGAGTTTCGGCTAAAGCGTTACTTGACACAGGCTCAACTGTATCAACGGTCAGCAAAGCGTTCTATCTCCAACATCTTAATCATTTGGAGATCAAGCCCTTGGACACCATCCTTAAGATTGAGTGTGCTGATGGACAGATGTTGCCATACGAGGGGTTTGTGCAGACCGAGCTTACTTTTAGCGGTACAGGTTTGGGGGAAGAGAACAGTAGACTTCTGGATTGTCTACTCTTGGTTGTACCACCTAGCCCTTACAACTCTACTGTGCCACTTTTGGTTGGAACCAATCTGCTGACAGGTCTGATGAAGAAGGTTCAGGAGGAGTACGGTGCAACATTTTTACAGAAGGCAAGACTGGTAACCCCAATGTACTTAGCCTTCAGATGTAACATTTTTTTTATTACTTAATCGTAAACTTTCCCATAAACTTACCGGACAATTTTGGTTTGCAGGGTTGTCTGGTCAAGGTGACTGTTACTATTTTTAAAAAGATCATTGTCTGCGCTCTAGCAGCTTCATTCCTTGAAGGATTTCCATCGATTTGAAACACTAATTAAGGACCATAATATCAGTCAAGTTTCAATTGATTTAGAAATACTCGGCTTGTTATATACATTTTTATTGAAAATTATGATTAAGGGATTGGCTATTATGACCCTTACTCAACAACATGTTCTTTATTATTTACTGCCACTCTGTACTGATATACCACCTCCTTTAATCCACTATTTGAATCCTTCATACACCGCATCCCTGAGTGCTCTTGGCACTTTGATTTTAAATTCTTATAAAAACAGTTCTACAAACAACAGGCATCTAGTTTTTTGACACATTTTTCAGATGCGTGTTTGCTAATAAACTTGTTCAATATTACAAAAACCCGTTACACCAGATCAAAACGAGACTAGAACGTGATTGAAACCTCAGAAGAGTACATCCTGAAAGTAAATTTATACCAAGCGACATTCGTTAATTATTTCAACGTGTTTTTTAACCCTCGTTGTATATTCCACTATAAAAAAAAGCTTGAGGCTTACCATTGGCGTTTACAACTATGTGAATTATAGTACACATATACATTTCTGTACACGCACGCATGCGTGTACTTGTCAATATGTGTACTACATGTTTGCAGCGGGTATAGTGACGATACACCACGAATATCATTGAGCACACGCCTTAGCGAACAGCACAGCTAGGTAAGTGTATTTGAACATAAAAAATCACGTTGTTAAACCTAGATTATTCGTTAAGTTCATGAGTTAACAATGTGGTTTGCATTCGTCTGTACTTATGTATTTCGAATGAAATGATAATCAAATTCAATTTGATAGAACCGTTACACCACGCAGACGCGATATCTAGTGGGTGCGTTAGTATATCACATATATTCCAGAACCCGAGCACCTGTGCGCAGACGAGCAAGACATTAATTGCTGTTTCAATTTGTATATATATGTATGATTCATAATTCTATATATATTTTTGTGAATGCTACAGGTTAATTGTAAGTGAATAAAAGAAAGTAAAAAAGTAGAAAGGAAAACCGTTCTAAAAATAGCATGTTTATAGATTCCAAAATCTATAAATAGCCTACTTCTACTTCTACAGTATCGTAAACCTTATTAGTGCAGACGATACCGATTGAAGGAGTGCCTAACATTTTGTACGTTTCCACAAAAACAATACGAGACTCGAGACATTAGTACATAAATATGATATGTAGGCCTAGTGGTGTAAAATAGCGTAAACGGCCATGGTTGATATTTGTATTACATGTAGTTAGCCCACATGTATGTAGAATAAAAATCCGCACAAGTATTATGCATATTGGTATATTCCTGGTGGACGACTCGAGCTTTTCATTTCGGCAAAAAACAACATTTCGCATGTATATTGGTTTAGATAACAAATTCGGTCAGTCTTAAATCTGTGATTACTAGTGTTCTGCACTAAACACACTAGTCCGAATTATTCTGACTTTTTTCATATCGATCTGTCGTCGATTAACGTCAGAACTCCGGCCCTCTATAATATGCGGGAAATATGCGACCCGCGCCCGGAGCGCACTTCAAACTGATATTTTAGAAACAAATCGTCACTTTCACACACATGCCTATGAACACACATGGTATAATTGTGAAATAAATGAGCACATGCTGAAACGCGAGTACTTTTAATTTGATATCAAATACGTGATGTTTAGTTTCAGACAGGTTTTTTTTGAAAACATTCATTGTGATGGGGTCAAACATTTGGTAAAAAAATATATATTTTTATATGTTTTGTTTGCTATTATTACTGTTTTATAATTGCAAATACTATTGAATTATAATTGTATTGTGTGTAGTTTGTTTTGGTGGTTGAATCTGCTAAGCATCCACGTATCAGACAAATCCTTATTGTTTATGATCAGACCACTACTACGGTATTTCAATCAACATTTGTGTCGTTTTGTTATTTAGTTTTTCATTCTGAAACAATAAGTGTTAATAACTTTTAATTCTCGTTGCTCTGTCTTTTCGCCCCAAAAGACAACATTTAATAGCTTGCTTTTTATTTATTTTTGTTCCTTGCATACATTTGGTATTTTCCTATTTACAGGTAAGGGGTTGGGTGTATGCTAGGTGAGATTTTGTGTCAGTAAGAGAACTGAGAAGATTGTTATCATTTTTTCCTTATTTGTCCTTTGTATTCTAATTTATGAAGAACACTCATTACCGAATTAGAATGGTACGAAGGCGACATAAACGTAGATATTCTTTGTAAAGGTGACCCCAACATCTCACCAAATGGTAATATGAAACTAGCCAAGGCTGCACAGCATTTCCTGGGAAGATCGAGTAGATTTGACTAACTACCAACCCCACTCCTCTCTATCAAACCTCAAACCCCATTCCTGTCTCCTGGTTCTTCTCTTACCGATCCCCAACTCTCTCTAAAAGCACATCGCATGACCATAAGTATTTTGTATGTACGAATGGGTACAGGCAAAATGGGTGTATGGTTTAATGATGAATGTCAGTCAGGCAAAGGCTGTGTAATAGGTTTATATGTATGACGTGTAGTGAGCAGAGTAGTATGAAATCTGTAAGATGAGTGTTCTGTGCAATTACCCATCTTTTCCTGTCATTATGTACAGACACAAAAGCAAATCCCTACTTATGCAGGGGGATTCCCACATTAGTCCACCACGGAAATCTTGATAAACTTAAATGGCCATAGCTGTCCGTAGTAGGACGTGAAGCACAAACAAAACAAACCGAACCAGTGAATGACAGGTAATGCTGTTCAACAATTAAGGTGCTCTAAGCCATTATGTTTTTCAACACTACAGTGTTTTTCCTTTTTTTTTTTATCTAATTATTTATTATTTATTTAAACACAGACAGTTTGATTTTTAAAACATGACTAAGGGAGATGAGATGAAGCGAAAGAAGATATCATCTACTACGTTTTTTTCTTCGCAGGCTGTGAAACAAACGCTGACTGTCAATACCAATGTCCATGAAAGGTGTTCGGGTATGTTAACACTTTGTCCACTTTCGGTGCTTACCCATGCTCAAAAGCCATCTGGGAGATTAAGGCCACATAATATCATCAAAAGTGTAAAAGTAAATTCTTACGATATTCCTATTTATTACATTTAAACATTGAAATATCATGATCACTCCGTTTGATAAAATCGTACTCTTAGTATTGACCATCCAGAACGGTACTTTCTATTTACTGCAACCGATTCCCGCGCTTTATTTGATGCAGGAATATCTGCGCCGCTGAGAACAACTGATTTTGCCACAATATGCCGATTCAGTAAAGTCAGCTGTCGGAATGTTATCGAGACATTTCGTCAAAATACCACTCTAACAATATGTTTACCCATTCCGCCTATTTGTGGGGGTGATGAATGTCTATTGATACTGATGTTTACCTGTCTTTATTTGAAGGCTGATTTGTTGTTATTATTACGTATTACATTACTTCATCTGATTTGTTGTTATTATTACGTATTACATTAACTCATCTGATTTGTTGTTATTATTACGTATTACGTTACCTCATCTGATTTGTTGTTATTATTACGTATTACATTACCTCATCTGATTTGTTGTTATTATTACGTATTACATTACCTCATCTGATTTGTTGTTATTATTACGTATTACATTACCTCATCTGATTTGTTGTTATTATTACGTATTACATTACCTCATCTGATTTGTTGTTATTATTACGTATTACATTACCTCATCTGATTTGTTGTTATTATTACGTATTACATTACCTCATCTGATTTGTTGTTATTATTACGTATTACATTACCTCATCTGATTTGTTGTTATTATTACGTATTACATTACCTCATCTGATTTGTTGTTATTATTACGTATTACATTACCTCATCTGATTTGTTGTTATTATTACGTATTACATTACCTCATCTGATTTGTTGTTATTATTACGTATTACATTACCTCATCTGATTTGTTGTTATTATTACGTATTACATTACCTCATCTGATTTGTTGTTATTATTACGTATTACATTACCTCATCTGATTTGTTGTTATTATTACGTATTACATTACCTCATCTGATTTTTTGTTATTATTACGTATTACGTTACCTCATCTGATTTGTTGTTATTATTACGTATTACATTACCTCATCTGATTTCTGATATGTTTGTATATAGCTTGACATGGAGCCTTGTCATGTGAAGGGTTTTCAACAATCATATAATCAGTATTTACTTGTTATCTGTATATGCCATTTAATATATAATTGTATCTGTAGTATATTATGTGTCATCAGATACAAAAAGCACGAACGACTGTGGTTCGGGTACTACGTACAATGCTTAGAAAGGTCGACTGAAGTGATGTTAGTCATTTCATGTTTTTGTTTGCGTAAAGCGTTGTATATTTATTTAAAAGATATATACTTTTTTAGAGATGCTATGTACAGGCGAGATTAAGGAGAAACAAAATGTGTCCTACTCGAGAAAGGGAGCTGAGTTATCAGACACAACTTCAAGCATCATTAGCAATGAACAGACAAATATCACAACAAAATCTACTGCAAATGTCTTGACGAGTCCCACATCTCGGGGGAGGAGAATGAGCAAATCAATAGTGAGTAATTTATAGTGTACTATTATAAAACATCGAGTCTCCCTCACGCGATCCATTTTCCCTCGGAACCCCTCACACATTATCGGACGAGTTGTCTTTCTTTGTTGGACTCTCTAACGTCCGATGTGTTCCGGACGACACCATCAACAATGGCTGCGAATGAGAGATTCCACCTTCCAAAAGCTGAAGATTTTAAAGGACTGTTATTGTTGTTTAATTTGATATAAAATCAAAACACTGACAGTGATAGGTATTTGTAGCATATATATGCTACCAGACCTAATGAATTAAGGCCGAACAAGACAGTCAGAGTGACATCACAAGAGCTCGTTACATTGCCTAATGTTGATGTATTTATAACAAAGACTCAAAAGATGGAATTTTGGAATAATAAAACAGTTATTGCCCTGGTGCAAGGGAGACCTAAAGACTTGTTCCCCTCGACAAATCATGTTTCCCTTGGGCTTCGCCCTCGGGAAACATGATTTATCTCGGGGAAAACCACTCTTCAGTTCTCACTCACACCAGGGCAATAAGTGTATAATGTCACCTCTATTAACGACATCAGAACCAGGGAATCTTCGACGGTTGAGCGACGTTGTTTGTGATGTGTAAGAGCGGTTCATGTTCCTCTCGTCAGCAAATGCTCCCTCGGGAACAAACCGAGACTTGCGATGGACTCGTGAGACCTTTACATGGTTTGATTAAGGAAGTGACACCAACTGCTAAAAAAGAACGATGTGCGGTTCAGAACTGAATCTCGAAATACAAGTAATACGACAGTAAGATTGCCTGGAGTGACCGATAGAAGAGTTTCCCCGTCATGAAACCCTTTCCCTCAAAGAATAACACAATACCAAGAATGTGTCGAATTTTTACTCAAGCATACGAACAATTCTCGTTAACACGTCAATAGACACATTTTCGTCAATCTGACATTTAAAACATGAACCGAGAATCGTCAATAAACAATACTCGTTTCCCATGGGGCAAGTAGAGTCGATTAGGTGAATGTGTACGCTGCCATTGCAGTTAACATTGGCGTGGACTGGGTATTAGCTGTGGCCCTAAATGTTCATATTGAAGTTACAAATGTAAATTAAACTCTCGCAACCAGCGACAAAGTAATGTTATGTGGTAAATTGAAATTACAATTTAAAAACAATAACTTACGTTTATGGACACATGTTAACCATCGGGTGCCTTTGTCTTGACCTGCCGTCTGTGTCGTAGTTTGAAAAGTGCAACGGAAGTTCGAGAAATGTCGACGTCGCGACGTAACGCATGCATGTCAGTTTTTGGGGACGTTTCACTAACCTTTCTTTGGTTCTAAGACACCAGACCTTAACTAGCTGTAGATGATTCATGAATCCAAAATTCTTACTACCTGAAAAGGCCACCAACATATAATTCCGAAGTATTCTTAAAGTGCATACATACAGCCATTTCGATTTAAACAATGATGAAAGGTGATACAGATCTGTCAAACGACGCAGACATGACGATAATTTGGTAAAAAAAAAGGTAAAGTTAACTTTTTTTCTGTCATACCTTGATTATCCTCTCCAAAACCTCATCTTTAACGGTGAAAAGATACGTATAATAGTATCAAATACTAAATCACCAAACTCATATTTTATCATATGTGAACTAAAATAGCATTTGTGTCTATTTACAGGTACAATCAACAATACTAACTATGTTGTGTTTATTCACCAATTGGACGAATAGCACGGAAAGACACGATAAAGAAAATTCAAGGTATGTTTCAAAGTAAACAAAAAATAAGATTCTGAAATTCTGATGTTAGTGTTCGTTTTTTCTGTTAACTGATTGGCAAATTTCTTTTTCTGGAATATTACATTGCATAAAATATGATAAGTATCTTAACTTTTCCATCTCAAAATATTGATTTTAAAATTTCATTAAACAGGAACAAACTTATATAAAATTTGGTCACTTTTATTATTAAGCTTATGGCCGAAAGTTCAAAGCTACAAGGAAAAATGCTGAAGGTATATTGTTATCCAGACTTCTTAAGATATTTCAGTTTTTCTAGAGAAAATAAAATGTTTTAACTACATGACTCACACGCGCCTTTCTTTTGAAAATGTCACCACTTCATAATATTGTAACGTCATTACTTTGTAAAGCGTTAATATTATTGAAACAATAGGATCGCGTCATTAGTTTTGTATACTTCACGGTGAGGTGCATTGGGTTCACCGATGCAACTGAACGTACAGCCAAATGTAGAAGAAACTTTTATCAATCACTCCTGTGTGAAGAAGACATCTAAAGCCAATGAAAATTTCAGAAGAATTCACCGAGTAAATGATACCGAAAATCTTAACGCGAGGGTTTGACTTTATATATTTCTCTAATAGTACTTGTATGCTTTTTTCATTCAAACCCGGGGGAAATTCAGCATAAACAAAGCCAGGAGCCAAAACGTACTTATTCCTTGCAAACACCATTATAGATATATGCGTTCATATTACAACCTAAACATGAATATCCTATCCGGACTTGAGTATGTCTGAAAGTGAAAACAAAACTTCACTTCAATTCATCATATAGGTATAACTTTGTACAAGTTATATATGATAAAAACGTACAAGCATTTCTAGATGGAGGTAAACATTTGTATATTATTTTTTCAGTGGTGCTGTTGGAGACCATCACTATTCGCGGGTTCTTGATTTGTTGATCTGTTTGATTTTAACAATTCGTGTATTGCAGCTTAGACATGAATCAACGGTAAGCTGTTTAAAGATGTTTCTTATCTTGTTTTGCTGGGGACAGCAGCGTTGGGTCCGATTTGGGGGGGATAAAGTAAAACTTTAAATATTGTCTCCTTAGTAAGAACAAAGGATTTTTAACCATGTTTGATTTAGAGTATTCGTAGGTCAAGGGTTTTGATGTTCTATACACAGAAGTCATACCTCGCCCAATGACTGAATTTATTTTTCAAAACAGCTGCAGTGGTTTAAAAAATCAATTTTTATTTCTTTTTGCAACAGTTTTAAACAAGTTATATGAATCACTCTTATTGGCCGGATAGTACCACGCAGGGGGTTTGAATGTGGGAGGAAACCGATTCAGAAAGCCCTAGTGGTCGGGCAGGTTACCTCATACCTTTTCACATTCAGTCGCGTGAAAGGCAAGTGCACTATCCACAGCGCAACACGGCCATCTAGTGGGTTATAATTATAGTTGATTTGAAATATCATTAGAGCTAAGTAATCGGGGATATATTTAACTCCTTTGTCCGCTTACCTTGATCCTGTTCTCCGAAACCGCGACCTCAATGGTCAAAAGACGTAGCGAAATAAAATAAATAATGTTTAATAAATAAAGATAGCTTAGCCTATATTAGGAATGAATATAAAATTATGTATGTGTAAACTAAACAAGCAACTTTTACGTTTTACAGGTACACGAGCAATCAAAAATACCGGCTGTGTTTGTGTTATTCTTAATAATCCAGTGGACTTATGGCGCCATAAAACATCATAGAAAACGTTCCAGGTATGTTTCAAAGTAATAAGTAAATCAAAACACTTTTGTTTTAAATATTTTTGCTTTTCCTAATTGCCGCATTGCAAATCTCTTCATTTGGAATACCCCATTGCATTACACAATACGTTTTTTTGCAACAATACTAGCAACACCTAAACGAAATATTAATATTGTTTGTTAAGCAATATGCAACTGGAAGGAAAAACAAACAAAAGAGTAAAAAGTTCCCTTATCATTTCGGAGTACAATTCCGTTTTCTTCGGGGAAAGATGATCTTGTGTTAACTTGTTTAGGAAATAAATTCTCTCCAGCGTCTTTATTGTGAAAATTCACCATTTCATATTTAGATTATTACTATATAAAGCGCAACCTTTATCAAACTGTGGAGAAAGTGTATTAAGATTGTCAGGAGGCTTAGTCGAGTGCTAAACGTAAAAAAAACCTCGTCCCGCGGCGGGTTCAACGTGATATATATAGCTCCACTTATTGCATTCCTTCTATTGATGTTTGGTGTTTGTTTTTATTCAACAAGGGCGACAATCAGCATAACTAAAGCGGAGAGCCGAAACCGACGATGCCAAATAATTGAAAAGATATATCGGAAACAAAAAATAAACTTTTGCGTTCAAATTTTAACACACCATTCAATACTTTCTATATATCGTATATGTATATTTTAGGATGTCTGAAAATTGATTTTCATCGTATTTTGTTTCCACTGTGCTCAAGTTAGATTTTATAAGAGCGTCTACACATTGTGTGTTTCTTTTTTCAGATGTGCTGTTAAGGACCAACACATTACAAGAGCTTTGGTTTTGGTTGTGGGGGTCTCTTTGGGTTTATTTGTTTTATTTGTACTTGTAAAACATGTTAGAGATCATTTTACGGTAAGCTATTCAGAATTTCTCAGTTTTGGAGAAAAAAGGAAAACCTTTAAAATGTGTCTCCCTTTGACAAAGGAATCATATACAAGTGTACATGTTTGATCTTAATCAACCGTGTTAAAGACATACAATCAGGTGTACCTCACCTCCTGGGGGCAAATAACTAACACATATTAGATTTTATAAAACAGCTTTGCTGGGATGCAAATATATCAGGTTTACAATATCACTAGATCAAGATGGTCATATTTTGAATAAAATTTAGTTCGTATGAAAATAGGGTAGAGAGTATTTAATTCTCAATTGAAAGGATCTTGGTTTGTCTCGATCAGAGGACAAAACATATACATTTAACCTTCGCCACTTAAGTGAAAGCTCAACACGAAAAATAAAAGCAAGGTACATATATTTCCACAAATACATTAAAAACGAAAAATTAGTTACAAAGGAGAGAAAATCAATGGATTACAAGTGTTGCAATGATTGCAGATGATTAATTTTGGTTGCATTATTGTTCCAAAGTAGAGGTCACAAAGACAATACCAATTTCTGCAGTGGGTCTCCACATAGTTTGCCCCGTAAGATTATCTCTCTTCACGTCCAGACAATTGAATCATAACCATGCTTCTATGAGTAAACCAAATGTACAGACACACGATTAGGAATTTTCATAACATATCAATAGTTGCTGAGTAATGACAAGACGAACACAATCGTGCAACAACGGTTTACCCAGTGATCAGCCTCATTCCTTGTGACTTAGTTTCTGAGTCATACCAGACGGCTTACATTTATTGCATATATTAAAAATAAAGCATGTTCCACATTTGGAGGTGGTTAGGGATCAATATTCATTGGCAAAACAGCTTTAATTCCACCAATATTTCTGTGTACTTAACTAGACATGGTACATATACTTATAAAAGATGGATGGAAGCATATATTTCTCTGCCATTATGAAACTTTGGTGGTTTTTTGTGTGTTTTTGTTTTAAATTCCATGTCGTTTTCCATTGAAATCTCTTCTTCACTCATTCCTAGATCTGTGATCCTTATCGGCCCTTTTAACTAATAAGTCCTTGTTGAACAATGATAAATACTTTCTTTGTTAGTTTGATACCAGTAGCAATACACTTGATATGTTACAGGAGCCTATCGAAAACTAAGTAGGGAGAATGGTATTATTGTGGTTTTGGTTTTGTTGAAAGATGCATCATAAAAATCAGCTCATTATACAAAAGATGTGATTCTTTAAACCTAAGTGCTATAATTTAACACACGGTTTGCTTCTGTTGAAAAGATGTGTTTTATTTCAAATGCTTAAATGACAAGCTCACCATCTGTTCATTTTGCAGTGGCAAATTCTAAAGCATATTTTCATTTATATGCTATCAGCTTAAAGCAACAAACATATTAACATTTTATAGATTCTATTATTCATTTTGATTTCAGAGTGGAACCCTTGATGCTCGCGAATCCAATGGATCACATGTTATTCAAACAATTAAAAATGATGAATTTCTTGAAGGGAAGTCACCATCTTTGACTATTCCTGTAGAGGAATCGCTTCTTGAAGAGATCTATCCCGAAATCGCTGAAACTTTTCCTATAGGAAAATCAGAAGAAACAATTGAAAATTCTCTCATTGGAGAATCAAGAGCTAAACGTCTTTCTTCTGGAGAAACACCAAATGAAGCTTTGAATGTGGGAGAATCAACTCTAGGGCCAAAAACTCAATACACAAGAGAATCAATTTCAAAAATTAAAACTATTCACAAGGAAGACTCGGTATCCGATACTAGACATACAGAAAAAAGTATCGTAACAAATGAAATAAGACATGCAGAAAAACACGCAATAAAGTATACTAGACATAAAAAAGAAAAGCTTGAAACAACGGACACGGATTATGCTGAAAATTATCAATGGTCTTATTTCGGACAAACAGGACATGAAGAACTTAACTTTACAACTGGTATTATTGCTGAAGACGTCAACGAAACAAGTCTTGCAAGACATAAAGAAGAAACGCTGCGAGGAAGGGACACTGGATATACAGGAGACTCCTATTTGACAAATCACACGAAACCAACTGAAGACTTTCCCGAAAGAAATGAAACTGGATATACAGGATTTGTAATTGATAATCAAGAAAAATGCAAGGAAAACTCAGACAAAAGAAATGCTGATAAATCCAATGCAACAGGCGACAAAAATGGAGTTAAACAGCGAAGAACAACTGATATAGGAACAGCTGACGACAAAAATACAGTAAAACAAAACGGAACTACTGAAGACGAAAATAAAATTAAACCTCACGGAACTACTGACGACGAAAATACAGTAAAACATCCTGGAATTACTGATGTCGGAGCTAATGAGAACTGCAACGAAAAAAAACATTCTGGAGAAACAGATAAATGTCATGGTGCATCTGCTGCTTGGACTACAGCAAAATGTCACAGAGCAGCTGACAACGGAAACACAGTAAAGCAAGACGGAACAACTGAAGACGAAAATAACATAAAACCTTCCGGAACTACTGACGTGAAAGATAACGAAAACTGCAACGAAAAAACTCATTCTGGAGAAACAGAAAATTGTAACGGTGCAACAGCTTCTTGGAATACAGAAAAATGCCACCGAACAGCTGACAACGAAATAACAATAAAATGTCAAGGAGCAATTGACTCCGGAAACATATTAAACTGTCACGGAGCACATGACACTGGAAACACAGAAAAATGTCAAGAAAAAGAAGACACGGAAAGTACAGTAAAATGTAACGGTACTGCTGACACCGGAAATGTAGAATCATTTTATGGAACAGCTGATTATGGAGAAAATGAGGAAATCAACAGAAGTGCAACTGGAAAACACTACAGAACTATTGAAGATGAACATGCTGGAGCATGCTTCAGAACAACTAACACTGAACATTCAGAGAAATCCTACAAACCAGCGGACACTAGACTGATAGAAGAACCTCTCAGAATAACGGACAGTGGACGTAAAGAAAAAGAAAGTGTATTTGATGTACAAACACAAACAGAGGTACATCTCCGTGGAACTGCTAAAGAAACTACACTAACAAACGACAAATGTGGAACATCAGAAACTGGAACTAGAGACGAAATCCACGAACAAAAAGAATCCAGTGGAATAATTTTAAATGAGACTGCAAGAGAACTCGACACAAGTATTGAAACTGAGCATAGACGGGAACCTCGTGACCATTCTTCATATGATGCCAATAAAACGAACGATATCGAAGGATTATGCAAAGAAGCAGATAACATTAATTTCAACAGGAAATCAAGTGAAGGCATATACGACCGTGGACTAGGGTCGAAAGATATAAAAGGGATTCCTGCATCCACAAGTAACACAACTAGTAACTCTGATATCCAACCTTTTATTGGAGCATGTCCGTTTCACGATAGTATTGGAATGGATGCAAATATGGCAATTGTCCATCAAAACATCACAGAGGAGGTATCAGTTATCAACACAATATCAGCAAGCATCTCAAGTGCCGACAATCAAAACGAAAATACCACTGATTGTTACGACGATTCGAAAGAAGAAACAATGGTGAAAACAGTCTTTGTCAACTCCACGAACGAATTTGATTATCTTGACAATAGCTTACTTTACAACGAGCCTGATGAATCCGACGAAGAAAGCTTAGATGAATCTGTAACAGAGATCAATGAATGCTGCACTTCTGAAACCATTGGTATCTCTGACAGTTTTAGCAGCTCATCAATCACCACATCAGATGAAATACCAGACAAGATATGCCAAGGACAACATTCTGGTGAAGATAGGATGATAGAAATGAGCGAATACGTTTCCTGTTTTTTCGAATCAGAAGAGGACGAAAAACATCCTGCTAAAACACTTGATACCATTTCAAACTATTGCAATTCGCAGGAATCACATAATATCAATGGACAAGGAAACGATGCTATCCCAATGCATAGTTATGACGTTAGCAAGGAACTGGGAATCCGTGTCAGATCTACTACCAATTTGAGCCTTCCCTTAAACAGGAAAAAGACAGTAATCCCGACTTTTTATGAAAGAAATGTTCTGATTACCTCCTTTGTGAGAAATCATTTCATCAGACACAACCAATTCTCAATCCGAAGGTTACGAGCTGCAACATTCATCACGCAGGATTTATCGAGCTTGTGGAATATTGTGATGCCGTTTCATCAGCCTGACAGAAACGAAGATCAGACGTTTAATCGTTCACCAAATGTCGAAACAGACAATTATGAAGATCGGAACGCAGGAGCAATAGAATATTCTGATGCAGGTCGTAGATCACATGACAGCGAAATCACAAGCGATGCATTCTACACAATATGTATGAGTTCTGTTACCGAGTCTATGCGCTTTGAATGGGGGAGGTTTAAGTCGTTCTGGTCATTCCCCATGGACTGTCCTGCATTGCCCACTTTATTGGCCAAATATGGATTCTACTACACTGGCAACAGAGATGAAGTTGTTTGTTTTAGCTGCAATGTTTCCCATTCCAACTGGAACAGGGGAGATTCTGTGTACGCAGTGCATTACCAGATGTCAAGTCGATGTCGGTAAGTTAATCAATAGACATATTTGCATGCATTTGTTGTGCAAAAAAGTAAAACTGAGTAAGAAGAAGGAGGACAGCATTTTATGAGGATGAGAATGGGGCTTAATGCAAAATTATGCAATAACAGACAAATAGAACAATGAAAGAACTTTAAGACGTTAAGTTATCATTATTATCTACTTAAACTATGATAATCGTGAGTGATGAACATGATATCTTGTTTAATAAGACGTCTTATTTTCAGCTTCATGAACGGAGAGGACGTAGGAAATGTACCTATTCATGGACCCCTGTCCTGTCTGAGCCGCAGAGCAGGTGGAAGAGGTGAATAAATATTTGCTTGTCACGTTACATGTCCTGTTTATATTTAAAGTCTATAGCCCTCTAACAATTGTCAAACTGTTTTTATCCTATGATTTACTGAAACCATTTGTTGAACCATTAATGTCCACTAAACCTGTGTTATTATGCTATTTGGAAATGATTCAGCTGTATTGCTGGTGATTTAATTATTCCGACCTCAGTTGACTTTTCTCATTTCTTATATGTGTACCCCATGCAAATATAAAATAGCTTTCCGTAGTCCCGTGAATGGATATTGCTTTTGCAAATATTTATTTTGATTATAATCAAAACCTTACGATATACAAAATAATAGAGTTCTTATTTTAGTATCGCTGTATAAACAGGTACATTTATTTAAAGAGTGTGCTAAATTTAGGTAACCAGCTCTTCACAATCCTACATAATAGGACATTACACCTGTGCTTTATTCGTTGCACTGGTTACCTGTACGATGCAGGTCGCAGTACAAAATTCTGGTGAACACATACAAGGCACTGAATGGAACAGCTCCTCAGTACCTACAGGTGATTGTTACCCTGTATCAGCCGTCCCGATCACTGCTGTCGGAGTCAGAATCTTTGTTGTGTGTCTCAAAATCTCGTACTGTGACCTACGGAAACAGATGCTTTAGGAGGGTTTCGGCTACGTTGTGGAATAGCTTACCATCTGCTATTAGAAAGTCAAATACCCTGGCCAAGTTCAAGAGGGAAATCAAAACTCACCTCCTCACGTCTGCATTTTAGAATCTTTGCAAAGACGTCATGTCAATACCACCCTTTTATTTGTTCAATTATGTGCACATTGCTTGCTTAAATGTATAAAAGTGATTGTAAGCCTTTGTTTTTTGTTTTCACAATTATAACCATTACTATAATCCATATGCTGTAAAGCGCTTTAGAGTAATTTTACAAATTACATAGGGCGCTATATAAATGTTGTATATTAGTATTATATAATGAGCTAACATATAAACCAATACTTTTAATAGATGGTGCTTTGGTAGGAAGCGCAGCGGAAATTGAAATGAGATCGAAGCTTTCAACACCAGAGACCGTTACATCGTTATTTATCGGACAAGATCCAGCAAACCAGGTGATAGCCCCACAAAGAGAACAGCCATTACCGTTAGTGCAAATGAATCAAACTGAAAACAATGATAGATCGCAAGTCGGCAATCATCCAATGGAAACGAGAAACAGCGCGGAATGTGGTGGGGGATCCAACTTTTCTCTTACAGGATTTCAGGCAGAGGCACCATCCGGCGGTGCTTCCGTCTCCCGAGCAGCAGCAGTGTCTCAAGAAAGTACAATGACAATGTCGAGACCAAGTCAGACCCCATCAGCCTCGCAACCACCTTGTCTACAAACGCATGCATCCACAACCTCCCATACCGCCTTGGGACCTCATACAGCTACTTCTAATACCGCTACTCCGGCAGCCAACCGATTACTGACTGGCCCTAACGCCTCACCAACATCTAACCAAGTAGTCACTGCTCCTACTGGTAACCAAGCACTGACTGATCAAACCTGTAATCAGCCGCAGTCAATGAATCAGCAGCATCCAACAACATTTGCTCAGCGTCAGCAGCAACGTCTAGAACAACAAGATCAACGCGAACAGCAGCAACCAGAACAAGGGCAAGCCGGTCCGGCGATAGCGAACGGTGCTGCAAGAAACCTTAACAATCTGGTAGTTACTACAGCTAAGCCCCGATATCCTAACTACGCAGTTCTGGCGGTAAGGTCAGGTACCTTCAATGGATTTCCGAACCATTTGGATCAGACACCCTTACAGATGGCCAGGGCGGGATTCTTTTATGCAGGTTTGTAAAATCATTTTAAAGCTTGATTTTTGTTAGAAAATGTTAATAGCAAAATTGTAAAATGGTTAATCCTACGTTAAAGCAAATTGTGATTTGCAATTTGTTATGTAATTTACAAAATGTGTACTGAGCAATTGATTAATTACTGCAGATAGAGCGGACGCATATTACTTAAAGGTCGTACAAAAGGGTATATTATATTTAGAGATAACACCAGGTTGAAATTAAATGTGAAGGTATATCATTTGCCAATCTGTATGGGAGGATTCACTTGAAATATTTTTACGTAGCTGCTGCCTATGCTTCGTTGTTGAAACCATTGTTTTTCCCGTCAGTAGAAAGGGTTATACTGATGTTATTCAAACAGGTTTGATATGAGCTCTCTACATGTAATAGCGGATGTCACTGCACTCCGTCCCTCAGTCTGTCAGTGTGTCACTGTCCGCGACATATGTTATGAACCCCATCACCTACAAGTATCAAATTTTACATGTCAGAACGTATTGGGATTACAGAGTGTCACGTGCTTTAGTTATACTGGGATTACAGAATGTCGCGTGCTTTAGTTATTTCTTGTTCTCTACCAATAAATGGCCCTTTGTTCATGATCACTTCGATCAGACAATACATGGTGTAATCTGGTTTCTACCACAATACGCTGTGTTATTCCACTCTCAGATCATTGTATAAACAAGCAAACTGTTAAATAAATATGAGTTATATGACCTTCGAGGGTTTTGATTGGTCGAGAAGATGAACTTTGACCGGGAAGACTTTTTCCACGTGCTTTTTGCCACCCCTGCTGTTTTGTTTACGTCGTTGGTTGTCAACATCCGACAAATGTTGGTGATTTTGTGAGGTTATGCGGAACCCTGTGTTATTAAGGCAATATTAAAAGATGATACTTAAAGATTTGATCGCTAGTTTCAGGCAAAATTGCTACAGACACTCGATATCGTTTCGACGTCACACCGTCGCGTGTCCAGGTCGTGAAACCAAAACAAGATCTGTCACAGTGTCGGGAAATATTTCGTTCTCCCAACGTCCCGTTATCGCTATTTAGACGGTCTGACTATGGCTGAACTTTCACTATAAACGTCAACCATAGAACCGTCACGAAGAAACGTAGGCCTATGGTTTTGGATATTGACAGCGATAAGTTCGTCTACAACGGTGAGTTACGGTGAGTTCATCACTTGGCGGGAGGCAGACTTAGTACGATATGCTTACGCGCATATATTCCGTGGTTAATTTATATAAATTAATGCAATACTGCTACTCTCAATATCTAAAGTCGTTCATCTATTTTATTTTTTCATGAAGTTGTTGCCGAAACATTAATTTTGACAATAATTAAATTTGTAAAAACAAAAGTAATTTTTGAATAGTGGCTTTTTACATATGGGTCATATCACTACGCCAGTCTTGTCAACAAACACATGTGTGTATGTTATTTCCGCCTGATCATGAGATTGTGGTAGAAACAGATTACACGACTCGTGGTTGTTGAGTATGGTATTTATTTCACTCTCGTTAGTTAGTTTTCAAAAGTTACAGAAAGATACTCGCTAAAGCTCGTGTTTTTTTGTAACTTTTGAAAATTAACTAACTCGAGTGAAATAAATACCATATTCAACAACCACTCGTTGTGTAACCTCTATGACTACAACTGATTAATTTGCACATATTTACCTCTTAAGATGGCGGACAGTTGCCTTTTGAAACTATGTCCAGCGTGCTACTGTAAACTGAGTCATGACCATTTTGTCACTTTGAAAAACAAAAAAATCCGAGGCATATTTTATAAAGTTTAACAGTTACAATTACCCAGTTTTGTATGTAAGAACGCCTTGCGATTTTGCATTGTTACACACTAAACTCTGACCTTATATAGAGTTGTATTTATCTATACACACAAAATGATACATGTACAATACCACCACTATGTTTCGCTATTTCAGGATATGGAGATTATGTCAGATGCTTCTTCTGTGGAGGCGGACTTAGGAATTGGGAGGCTGGTGATGACCCCTGGGTGGAGCATGCCCGCTGGTTTCCTCGCTGTACTCACGTCAAACAAAACAGAGGTCAAACTTTCATCAACCTGGTACTTCAGAGGCAAAGAGAACTGGTGAGATACTAATTGTACAATGCTTATTTCACTATACCATTGCCACTTGTTCTGTATTGAAATGAGATATTCCTCATGTGAATACATGTTTGACTGTGTAGATAGGCAAGCGCAAGCTGAGCAAAATCTTGCCAGGCCATCGATTTCAGCATTTGTTTTACTTTTCAATTAGATTAATTTATTTTCCAGAATTCATTGAATTATTTTAGCAAGTTGTTGAGGAAATATCAGAATCAAGGTGTATGGAGCATTCTGTACAAATAAATGTTCCAAACCATTAAGATTTATTTCACTTTGATACAATGACATGGTTTGTGATATTATCTTACTTGATGTAGATGTATAGTTTGTTTCATTGTTGCTATATGAACACGAGTGATGTTCTCCATTTATTTTTCAAGACATCTCAATATTTTGAAGAAACCATATTCTTAATAAATATGCATGGTATCAAATTGATATACGTCGAGCATGTACTATTATTGCTTTTCCTGATTTAGACATTGCCAAATGAATACATAAACACAACAAGAGAGGCATCAAGCATAGATTCCAATGCGAACTCTCAGGACCAGACGGCCAGGATACAGGCCAACACTGATAAACAATCTAGTGCTAGTAACGCACAGATCAGGTCCAATACACAGACTGGTACAAGCACCAATACACTAGCGAACACACAAAACAGCACAGCCTCCGTATCTAGTCCGCCAGCACGAAAGGCGGATCAGGTGGTTACACAAACGGCTGGTAAGCTATTGTTATAGTATTTACTCCTGTCCTGTTTTCATGGAAAATCATCATACAAAGCTATAATGATACTGCATGCTTTGAACGGTCGTGATTGCAATTATTGAATAAATTCATTTAAATTTAAAGTATTTATAAAATTGATACGATTGTGTCGCAGCTATGAAATTCATGCATGTGCTATAGCTATAAAGATATATGTTTTAAAGATTCTCATGAACCCAATTATTTCTATTATTGAATCCCAATACAAAATTTCGAGTTTCGAAAGTGCCCTTTCCTCTTCGTATTTAAGGTTTTCTAAATAAGTAAAATGACATGGTTTCTGCACCACCAAAAACATTAATATAACATTTTGTTGGTATGTGTTGAACTTTGTATTATGTTAGTATTTCAAATTTTTATGGTACATGAGAAACCCACACATCTTCATTTCAACTTGATTTCTATTTTCGCAACTGCCTTTAAAGGTGTCATCTTAATTTTAGTGAGAGTCTGAACTGCAGCCTTTTTTCATATTATGCATGCATTTATAAACTCTTGCATGTAATTGTTAACGCCATTTGCAAACCTTAAATATTTAGCTGTACTGAAGTGAAAAACATAATTTTTGGAAACAGTTTTGCTGATGAATTTTATCCTAGGAAGTCTATTCATGAATAACATTTCTAAGTGAAAAGCAATTTTAAAAGCAATTTATCCCAAAATTGATACTTATACGTCGACATGTAAGTTATCGTGATTTTTTAATTGATCAAAGAAAACATCTGACATCCTATTGAAATCATTGCTGATATTTGTGTATACTGAATACTATAGCTGTGTTTCCGTGCATTCTAGCCTCTGCAGATGAAATGAATTCCCCTGCTGTTCTCAGTGTCAAAAATATGGGCTACGGCGACCGGATTATCCAAACTGCCATCCAACATCTACGGAACACTCATGGTAAATATGTCTTAATGCATTCCCAGGTTTTGTTTAAGCATGGCAGTACATATTCTGGCAACGCTGTTATCCCACTGTTAATTTGTTGACTGTGGATCATTCAATAGTTGCAAAGTCAATGTCAGCGTAAAAAAATGTTTTGCTAACAGTTGATTCTGACCAACCAACTCAAGTGCCAAGTAAGAGGATACTTGTTCAATAAAAACGTTGTTTTTCATTCTTTGTTTTATTAAATACACCATGCATATTCAGTATTGACAAAACGGATGTTTTTAACATTTGACATGTAATTTTTTTCCTTAAGAGACCCTTGTCTTCAAGATAGATAAATAAGATATACTTTCTTTTGAACAACGAAGAGATCTTATTGATACCTTTGACATTGTGAATGCAATGACATGACCTTTTTTTCATTCAAATCAAAACTAAACATGTATCACTAATGATTTCATTATAACGACAATTTAATTGAATTTGATGTAGTATGTATGATATCATTACATCTTTAAAAATCTTTTGAACAACGAAGAGATCTTATTGATACCTTTGACATTGTGAATGCAATGACATGACCTTTTTTTCATTCAAATCAAAACTAAACATGTATCACTAATGATTTCATTATAACGACAATTTAATTGAATTTGATGTAGTATGTATGATATCATTTCATCTTTAAAAATCTATCGTAACTAGTTTCGATATCTGAACAGTGTCAGTAAATCTGTTTTGCAATTATATTTTACCGATCATATTGAAAACAATATTGACTATTATCATTTCTCTTGTAAAAGTTCCAGTAGAATTAACTGCATTTGCGCTGTTGGAAATAATATTCGGGTTTGAGGACATACCTCCCGAGACCCCTGACCAGACACAAACGAGTTCTCACAATGCCGAAGGACTGAAGACAGAAGAAGGAGGCTCCTTCGTGCTCAAGAGAGAAACCAACAATGCAGAAAACAAGATAGAAGAACCACAGGCAGCAGCAACAGCATCAGCGTCTCAACACCTTATCCCTAGAAACAAACTAAGAGGTACATTCTCATGCTTGTAAGCTATATGTTAGGTAAATAATGTGTGAAGAAAATGTTCAGTACCTCGATTAGCTACCGTATTTCTCCAACTTTGATAAAGTTTACATACATGGAAAATATTTGTATATGGCGTTATAGAGGTGCTAATTTACGAAAGCACCTTCTTTGCGATGACCACCACAAAGGACACTTGACTAGAGTCTTAATATGACAATTGGATTATTTACTTTTTTAAAGTGGTTTTTTTTTTTTTTTTTTTTTTTTTAGGAGACAAGCCAGCTCATTCATACACGGAAGAAGGTAATACTCATACTTATATGATAACAATCCTCTCATAATACCCCACTTTCGTGCTTTCTGTTCGGTTGGCTAATTTGATATTTCTCTAGTATGTCATTCGAACATTTTATAAAACATATTCCTGCCGTATGATAACGAACCTGGTGAAGCAGTGAGCATCCATTTTGAGCGTCCATTTGTGTTCATGATTTGCCGTTTAATATAACTGCAATGTTTGACCAAGTTTTTAAAATGTCTTGTTATGGTGATAATAACAGGTATGAAGCCACAAATGACATGTATAATGGACGTTAGTTTCTCGAATGATAAACTGCCACTTGTCTCTTATGATGTGATAATACTGCATACAATAATCGGAATAATAGCAGTACTCATAACAAAACGTATTATGAGTTATCAGCTAATAACGTTTGACACTATTTTAGGTCAATGGTAAGACTGCATTTTATTGAGATTATGGTATCAACGTACTGATTCATGTACGGATCATATTAGATGCAGTAACATCTTCCTGATGAGTCGAATTTTATTTTATTTTCGTCAGAACTGAAGTCCATCCAGGAGGAAAACAGTCAACTCAAGGAACAGATGAAATGTAAGATATGCATGGATAACTTTGTTTGTATATCATTTCTTCCGTGTGGTCATCTTTGTTGCTGCGCTGAATGTGCCCCTGCAATGGTCAAATGTCCAATATGCCGACAGATAGTACGGGGCTCCGTAAAAACCTATTTAACGTAAAACGTGAGGATATTGTATATACCTATCACTGTTAAAATGCGTGAAACAAACAAACATTTACTTTGAAAACGTGGACAAATGCTTTGTGATATTACAAAACACCTGTATGGTCAGACTGTAACAGTATTGTTGTCGATTTTGATTCGGATGTAGGCTTCACAGTGTTGATAGATATGCCAATGCTGTAGATTATATAGTTCTGTGTTAGAATATGTATAAATATTTATAACGACTTCCCTGAGATAATTTGACCTAAAAACGTGTTTGGTGAGGTTAACCGGATTTTGATGTTTAGTTTTTGTCATTTGTCCATTGCTTTTAAGTTCATTTAAGACAAGTACTTTTGTTCATCAGCTGCACGTTAACTGTGAGTTTTACAAATGTATATACATATAACGCCCATCAACATTTAACATTACAATTGGGAAGAGGCGAGGCTATCACGCTTTTGCTTTTGTATTCGTCGACTCCAAAGAAAATGACAAAGATTAAGTATCCAAATCTGACCTCACACTTGTTTTCGATAAATGGGATGAATATTGAAACAAGATGTTCAGAATATAAATAACATCGCAGGCTAAATATGCATCCCCCTGCCTTCTGCTGACGTCCGATTATCTCAGACTATCACCCATGTTCTCATTATCATTTGCATTCTTATAATGGACTTTGTTAATATGTGACGTTAGTTGTACATATATATATTGAATAAAAAGCCTGCACGCTTACATTGCAATGATGGTTTGTATATAGCAAAGATTTTGTGTTTATAACTTTGTACAACATTGGTATATCGGTCATTTCCCAAAACATTTTCCATGGCACTGGCATTTTATTAAAGCGGTATGATATATCAACCCATTTTATTATTTCCAAAGTACATATTTGTAAGCTAAGCTGTCAATCACTCGTTTTATCGTGGTGTTACATAGAGTAAATAGATATTTAACATAATCATCAATGTTAAATTATTAGTTGTTACTTGATAGAATTAATTTTTTTATTTTATTTTTTTGCACAATGAATATATTTTGTAACACATGTCTTTGAATGAATAGTACGGTGTATGTAAGTCATGTGTAGATAGGGTTACTGCGAGATCATGCTGGTTCACTGATTGGTTTTGATGAAATATGAAATTATCACCTTTATGTGTCCAATAAAGCATACCATTATGTAATACATTAGTAAAAAAGAATCATAAAAAAATTATATGATATAATTATGTTTATGATACATTGCTTTTTGAACTCAAACAATTGATGAACATTGAACTGTGAGAGTTTTACACTAATGATTGCTGGAAGCATATGTTTACAAAAGGCGTAGACTTTGCATTAACATATAGCATATTCATTGAAATGGCAAAGAGAAAACGCCCAAATTATGCTCATACCTGATGTTGTAAATAGAAATTTTGTATATATGTATCAATGACGAATAGCAAAGGCAATGGCCACTATCAAAACTGTGTTTGTTTTAACAAAGATATATTTAAGATGTAGATATCACAAGCGAAATTAATATTTCTGTTTTACTTGAACATGTAGATATATGTTAACTATTCATTTTTGAGAGCGTTGTACATATATATGTACATGTAACATGCCTGAATTAACAAATGTTATCTATTTCAACAGATATATAGTAAGATGATGTGTTTAGTTGAAACATCTTGGGATCCAACAAATCGGTTGGATTAGACCATGTGTCCGAATACCCGGGTTTAATTTGGTAGAGTCACAAGAAATGTGATAATTAATTTATGTCAGCTATTACAGGATGTCAGAGTATTCAGAGTTTCACTATATAGATAATGAATCAGATAAGTCGGTATACACTGTGAGTGTATTATAAAGATCAATTTGCACGTCTGATTTTGTATACATACGATAGCTATCAACAGACTAAAACTGTTGATAATTGAACCAAAAAAGGCACATCGTTGAGGATGGAAATGTTTATGTTTGTTATCATGTGACGCTTTCCGATGATATTTGATAGAGTTTATAGTGATGTAAAGAATAATGGACCTGACAACGCTTGTGTCAGTACGTCAACATGTTTTGGTAAGTCACTATGAGTGTCAGGTGTTTACACGTTACTAGTCCGACCACGACGAGCTGTCGTGTTGACCTTTAATTGATATATTGATTACAATCGTCTCGATACAGACAGTGGTATGCAGCAGTTATAATAACTAGAGTAGTTGTCATTGTTGAGGATGAGGTTAATATAAACAAGTGGTGGATGTGGGTTTAGAATCTTTTAACGGTTTTATTGTTTTTGTGTTTTTGTATATGGAATTGTTGGCTGTGTTTTAATTAATGTGGGGGCGGGGTCTTTGTTTTGTAATCATTTTGTTTAAATATTCGCACACTGTTCAATTATCTTTATCATCCTCGCTGGCTTTATCTCTCACATTGCTATGGGTGTTATCTTCGAATTTCATCCTGCAGATTTATCATTATATTGTCCATTTCCCTGTCGATGATTGCATCCTTTCTTCCGTTGTCGTTTTCAAGTTCCACTTCGTGCTAAACTGTGTTCTGCCACCTGTTACGGTGCTCGCAGGTGAAAATGAATCGACACATCACCGATTCAGACGTAAAACCTACTCGTCCATACTCTCCAAATCTTTGAAAATATTTCGATAAAACTATTGAAGTTTAACACGTGTGCGAAACAGGACCCATACACCTTTTGTTCTCATTAATTTAATGCTTTCAAAATTGTAAATATTTATTGTATGGTAATTGACAACATTGCTGTTTTGTACTAAAATTTCAACAATTTTTGCTACTGATATAATCATTGCCTTAAAAAACTTTAATGACTATATGTATATCACAGAATTTGTGTTACAAATGAAGATGTGATTTACATATAGTCGAGATCTGAAGCTGTCGGTCAACAAATTGAAAACCGTTGATATGGTCGTGTATGATTTCTTATGTGAATATCAAATCTGTTGCGTGCATGCTTCTTTAAATTAAATAGAAAATCCCATTTTAGAACTCGCATATTACTCAATATATTTCTCAAATGCAATAGCACTGTTGCCTAAATCACCTAAATGCACAGGGGTGAAGGTATTGAATGGTACTTCTGATTTTCCAGATTGTTGTTCTTGATGATAAATTGTGCTGCCTTTGTAATATTATATATGTTTATCCTGTCAAAACAAAATAATGTAACCGTTGTTTTGATAATCAGGGTGGAGATTGGTCGTTAGATACCCACAGACTGTATTTCTATAAATATTAATATATCAATTGAATGCGAGTCATGAAATTAGCATTGTTTTTTTTATAGAAGGTGTAGATAATGCTGCAGACGAATGCATCTGCATTGTTAAACGATTACGTACGGCTAGCGATACTTCATTATTCTTGAAATCGTGCGCAGCAGTATTACATCATCAATAGCATATTCATTTGACGTTTTGATATCGCTCCTCCAATCCAGGCTGCGAATTGAAGACGAAAAATAACAAAAGAAAACGTCAAATTTTGCACTAACGTTTTGATTGTAATAGTTCTTTAGGTGTATGATAACATTTCGGTGTTTTATTTTATTTATATGGCCTGATGATCCCCAAGATAGGCGAAAGCACTAGCGAGATTAAGTCTTCGGTGTTTTGTTATATCTGTTTATTTATACAGATACAACCTGTTTCTCGAAGTTATTTTTTCAGGTTTTTTTGTATTAATTCACTTTACCTCACGTAACTAGCCTTCGGCTACAAACTTACCGAGGGGATATGTAATTACAACAGCATATATTTCATATAATTGACTACTGTATTTTTGTTTATATATTTTTTATTGTGATATTGTTTCATGGTGACTGTTTAAATTATCTCTGTTACATGTTGTGATATGTAAATGTTCATGTTCGTGTCTTGATGAAGGGGCGGATCGCCCTGAAAAGGTGACACTTTTCTTTGTCTGCACTGTCGTGATAACGTCTTTACGCATCCAACCAACATTTGTTTGTTCGGATCCAGTGCCAATTTTAGATAATACTGTCGTTTTACTTATGGGTCCTATAATATATGCATACATAAAAAATGACCAGAGTTTCTTGGTATCTTCCTAGCTCTTTCAACGTTTTAGAGGTTGCATCAGAGGAACTGCTAATTTATGTTATCAGGACAACACAACACAGACCTATATAAGATATATATATATACAAATGTATATATATATATATGTTGATAACTTTCCTGTGACATGTGAACGGAGAATTTAAAAGAAATTGGGAATATGAAGACGACGAGTTAAAAACGGAATCAGCCTTTTAAGTATACCATGTGTGTTTGTCTGATGTATACAGTTCCCTAAAACAATTGAGTGTTTCCGAAAAAAATCTAACAATTGTTATTCACTGTTTGCTATAAAAAAAGTGTTGCACATGTGCTTTATTTGTATCGATGCAATTACTGGTTTGATATATATCTGCTTAGCATTAACAAGTTAAATCTTCATGTTCATATCAATTAAAGTTGCTGCGTATAATGTGTAAAATATATCGCTTAAACATTTCATCGATAATGCCTCCTAAAACGATAACAGTTGTGTCGTACTTGTGAATAATACTAAAACATACCAATTTGTGATTTTTTAAATTTATAAAACAATTTTACAGACATTCTTATGTCAACTACAGAGAAGGTACATGTACTACTTACTTGTTACTGGGAAAGTAATAACGAAATTCAATCGCTCTTTCAGGTGTTGACACCAAATGTCAGATATATTAGAAATAGGTTACCACTTTAATTTGTATTTCTAAACCTCAGCCGTATTAATACATGTTTTATTATAGTACTACACTGTATCTCACTTGTATTTAATAAGGTTAAATCGTGCACGATTATCGATAACAAATCCCTATAGACAAAGGCTGCACATACACTGGTATGGTAATGTCGATGTCTGAATCAAACGCATTACAGTGATAATTTAGTATATAACGTATAGATTACGTCGCACGGTTGAATACATATTTAGTATACGTTCCAATTCATATTAATATTTAAATGATCACTTTATGTAAATATTTGAGTTTGTCTTCAATTAACGTTGTAAGGGTCAATTTGTAGAGATTGTTTCAAACGAACTCTCAGAATTTCTCCGCAAGTTAACCCCAAAGTTGCTTAATGTTATACATATATTGCTCTTCGAGCGATCAAATCAATGCAACAAGTTTGAACTTAAAAAAAAATCAATTTCCATTCGAAGGATATTGACATGAATGTATATCTAATGTTCCAAACTTCGAACATGGATTTAACTAGGAATTCAATTTTACTTGTAAGGCAACACCAGAACTGGCATACCACGCTCAGGATTATAATTGTAATGTAATCATAGTAGCTACTTGTGTAGTGCGAAAATATAAAGTATATTATATTATATTGTAGTAATGAGATAACATTACGTATTAAAGTTAGAGTTTAGAAAGCACAAGAGCTGCTCCTGGTATACGATGTATTAATGAGCTGTTCTTGGAAATTCATATTAATGTTTACATATATATGTTCCTATTTATAAAAAGAATCGTAATATGTATCTATTCTGTAAAACAATGAACTAAGTGAATCATGTATTTGAATTTAACATTGATATCGGCGCGATACGTTCCGAAACAGTGAACACAGCATCCGGATAACAAAATGACTCTTTTAATAGAGAAAAAACGACCAGAAGTACGTCGCTGCCGTTGGAGGAACCAACGATAAAAAAAAAACTAAGAACAAAACACCCGATAAACCCCTTGACCAAAAACAAAGGCGAAATTACACAAATAAAAAAAGAGTTAAATATTATGATTACTTCCATCATGTTAATACTATGTAATATTGTCGATAATGCGTTAGTTTTAATTTTAATAATATTTATAATGATATTGCTGTACATTCTTGCACGCATGAAAGTAAAATGAAATTGCTATAGGCGTCTCTGGATTAACCTATACAGCCAATAACATTTGCCGAAAACTATTCCCAAAAATCTTCATCTCTATATTTATCATTTTTCTACCGCTTTTAACTTTTAGATATTTAGAAAATCTTGACTTCCAATATTTATGTGCTGCGATAATTCCTTTCCAGTTTCTATCGCCTGTAGCTTCAAGTGGTGTCTTCTACGCTTTTTATTTTTTTTGCGATTTTATTTATTTGTTGTCGATTTGTTCACCTAGATTTTTTGTAAGTTGTAACCAACACATTGGCTTGTTCCTAACAGTAGAGCTATGCTCATTCTCTACACCTACCATCAATATAAAGTTTGCGGTAAAATGTGTTATATAAAACTTTTACCATATTCACTGTTTGAATTAATGCATGCTATTCTTTTGAATAATTGAAATATTATCTCTCAGATCTTGTTTCGTCACTGGACGTCATGTTTTTATTTGGCAAGCCATATAAATATAGAAATATAACATGTTGCAACGTCGTACTGTTTAGTAAGGAATCTAAATAAATAGTCAAAGTTAAAGAAGGAGATAACGAGTTAGAATGATAGGAGGAAGCTTTATTTTCAGATCGTACCACTAAGATGACGGAATGTGTATGTCAGACATTGGATTTTATTTTCCACAAATTTTAAAATGTATGTACCTTTTCAGAATTTCATTGTAAGCTTTCATGAACTTGTATTTGATTTGCTTGTGAAATAAAGTATAACACAATAGTACTCTGCTCGGTCGTTTTTCCCTAAAAAACAAAACAGAAGCACCTCAGATGCTCTTTAGGTAAGAATTTTACATTGGTTTTGTAATGAAATGCTGCTGTTGGCCAAATGTCACAGCTAATAATTAGATTACAAAGAATATACCCTTTATGGAAAGTTATAAAAACATAACAAGTACGTTTTTCTCAAGCCAAGTTTATCAGCGAGGCCCCCCAGTACGTCAACAGCAAGAGGATTAATTTGAATTGAAAGCAAGCATCTGCAGAATCCATATAAGCTACTGTATCTTACTTCCTTCTTGATACTTCCCTATACTCACGAGTCGCAGGAAAGATTAAAAAGGCAGAACGAGGACCGAAACGAACCCCATTTGAAATGCAACTTGTCAATCGTTAAGAGTCTAACTCTTCAAAGGAAGGTTTTTGAAGAGACCAGCTAGAATGTACTACAGTGCTATAATAATGAGTGTCTATATTATCGAACCTTTCCACAATACGATGAAAGTGATTCCATGTTGCATATGTTTTACAAGAGAAACTTGAATTACACATACGAAGCCTACTACGTTTTGGACGATTGTCAATAATCTCCATATCCTTTCCACATGAAACAGGCTTCTGAAATGAAGTTGCCATCTCGAATTTATAATAAATCCTCAATTTGATCAAAAAAAATCTTAGTGGTTAGACTACATAGATGTCACCAACAGTTTGAGATGTAGGCAAGTATAAATACTTAAGTAAAATCCTATGCCTGTTTATTCAGGCTAAAACCAAATATCTAACCGTTGGTTATTACATTTAAAGTTCTAGGGATCATTAGAGATTGCACTAAGCTTTGACTTGTATTTCATAAAAGTAGGTCCCATGTTGAACACACTATTCCCAAACAAGTTCAGCATAATCGATATGTTATCAGTTCGGTCATGTTTCTTACACTTCATACCTTAGAAACATGGGGACATGCGCATGCTGAAAGCATTTGTCTAGTCAGAGAATCTTCGCAATATCAGAAGACAACAAAGAAACAGCATCATTGATTTGAAAGTGTAGATTTTATTACCTATTATCTTAATAGATGAACTAATGGTATAACAATATCTGGCAATATGGAGACAATACTTTTTAAACATTATTAACAATTTGTCTCCCAATATTACTATATTAACAAAAATAATGTATACAATAAACAGTCAGATGCACTGGAACTTCTCACACAGATAGGAACCATGATAATACAGTTTTAAGATAACTCAGACATCAAATATGGATTCATTTGCCATAATGTTCACATCAATAACTCGACCATGACAGTTATTCATGATCACGTTACAATACTCTCCAATGAGCTATGAAGCAGTGCACTTTCTGAAACATTTCGCTACTTTAATCATATCCCATGATTGGTGCCAACATATCAAGATAGTTCCTGATATTGTATACATATGTGTATGTATCAAACCTGAAAATATTCAGAAACATTCTATATTTCTTTTTATCTGCAGATTTTTACATTAACTTTCCACACATTTCCATATTTCAAATTCATTCACAACCACATTCAAACCCATGCATGAACTTCATGAATTCATAAAAGCACTTATGTTATAATCAATCTTTGAGTAGTGTAATTACATAATTAAGTGGATAACAACTTCACTGCTAGTCTGAATCGAAGTTACCACAATTTTTTGACAGAGTTGCCAGAAAATAATAATATTCAAGAACTGATAACAAAATAAAACGGAAATCATATAAACAGTATTTGAAAGAAAAACAAATAGAGTTGAAATCAAGATTATGGAGGAATGACATAAAATGAAGGAGATCTGAAGACGATAATATTGAAGTAATGTGATCACATGTCAGATACATCAATTTCAAAAGAAGCTTTGATACAATTAGTAAAAAAATAAAAATGTCACATGCAACTGTCTACTGATAAGTCGAAGACATGCCTCTCTTTCTCAGAATGAAACAATGATCATATACAATATGTCCCTAAAACTGATAGTTTATGTATTGCTTCGACTTTTAAAAAGCCAATAAAAATGACCTTTCTTGTGCAATGTTCATATAATTAAGTTTCCCAAATCCCTGAGGTACAGTAATGCTTCAGGCAGCTGATAATTTCTTATCTAGACATATCATAACATGAAGGTTCAAAGTATGACAGGGCATCATTCTTAATATAGCTTCCTCAGTGCTCAGAAATGATGGAAATGCAGTACTTGAAAATATGTTAATAACATGTGATCTGGAGTATGATTACCAAGGTCCTGGGTGTGTGATGTCACCTCTTTCTTTTAACAAAGTTCTGTACATGAACTTCAGAAACAAAATTTGCCATGTCATCTGTAAAATGTAGCACTAGCAACAGCTGATATGGGACCTCCCTACCTTTGAGCAACAACTTGCTGCACAAAATTTCAATACAGAATAATACTGTTAAAGACTGACCAAGAAGGCTCCACTAACAGTGTAATGTCTCTGGGCAGTAACATTGATGACCTACAGTCCATTCTTGGTTGCAACAACACAATAACAACGTCTTTGTACTACCTTGAAACAGTCTCAAAGTCTTGAATTTTAATCGTTTACAGAATTTTGTTCACGTCATAGCAGATGTCAATGTCTAAACAATGTATTGGAGTAACTGCTGTATCACGACATATGCCTGATGTTTAAGAGACTGGCCTGTCTATTCAAGGTAGTATCAACTGAAGTGATTTACACCTTCATCAGTACAAGATTGTCACCTAACATGTCTTTGGATACCACTTTCTCCTTAACACATGCCAGTAAAGATGGTAGCCTCACTTTTCTCTAAAGATAACATCCCTTCTACATCATCTTCAGTACAAGATTGTCACCTAACTTGTCTTTGGATACGACTTTCTCCTTAACACATGTCAGTAAAAATGAAAGCCTCACTTTTCTCTAAAGATAACATCCCCTCTACATCATCTTCAGTACAGGCTGGTCACCTAACTTGCATTAACCATTTGGACATCATTATTTTCCTTTACACAAGGAAATGAGGTTGCTTCATTTTCCCCTCGAGATCACATCCTCAACATAAGGATTATTCTTCTCCTTCACACAGGCCTTAAGTTTGTTGAGTTCTGCGATAGCCTCATCAGGAGATAAGCTTGACAGTGGCAATTTTTTCACTTTAGACAGGAAATCTTTGATGATGTCCTCACCTTCCTGAAAAGACAGTTTGGAATTATTAATGAAATTTATTTTGCACAAAAGATAATCTCTCGGACATAAAACTATTAAACTGGAATTTGTGGATGGAAATGTGATTCTTTAAACTGATCATGGTGCAGAAATTATTTCATTGACAATGGGTCTGAAATCTTAATATTCTAAATATTAGTGTGTGGATATTTTCCCGCTTATTTACTGCGAGAAACTGAAATTCTTTTTACTTCACAAAAATTTCTACTTTTACAGAACCTATCACATAAAATATGACAAAAAAATAAAGTAAGCAATACACCATTTAATGGTGATATACTTTTGAAATATCATGGCATCTGCAATAACAAGGATGGAATGGTTCCGACATGGAAAAGCAGCTATTTGTTCTGATAGCGACCTTGACTTTGGATAAGGAAACATGAACATTAATATCATCGTTTAGTCTTAACTGACAATCCACTTGATTATGTCATAAAGATTCATTGCCACATCATAGAAAACTAGGTATTAAAAGTTGTATGTGCCAAGACAGATACTGAACTAAACTGTACAGGAAAAGGTATGAAGTACCTGAAAAGTTTACAAATTACTCAAAGTGAATACGTCCAGTTAAAAATGACAGCTTTTCATCATACAAACTACACCTACTAATCATTTATGGTAGACAGGTCTGCTATTACTTCTATGCAAATCATTGATTGCTCCCATGGGTGGTACCCATAAACAAAACCTGGAGTCCTTTAGGTGGATAGATGTCTTTAAGCTGAGGATAACAAAGTAACTCTGTTTTTTCTCTGAACCTGCACAGTTCACACCAGAAAATGCCCATCTAGTGAAAATGTTAATGTGTCTGTAGTGACAATAAAGTGTAGCCAGACCATTATGAATTGTCACTTTGACCTTTAAGTGGAACCTTGATACTAGCTAAGTACATTTTTCTTCAGGTAAAGTCACCTGTAGATTGTCCATAGTATATATATACAAGTGCTGGAAGTTACTTCACCAGTAACAAGGTAAATCACTTTCTTTGAACTGTTCTTTTAAATAAACTATTGGTTTTCCTGTGTTCCTTACATGAATATTGACTAACCCAGTATCAATATAATGGTAATCAGGGATCAACACAATGTTCATAAATGAGATAGTAAATAGACTTAAATGATGAAAGTGCATGTATGTACACATGCAAACTAATTACCAAAACATGGATACTATATATCATTTTCATATGCAAAGATAAACATACCTCATATCAAAGTTTTTCTTTCTACACAAACAATGTACATATTAAACGTGTCTCAACGTTTCAAGACAGACTGGTCTCTTTGTCAAGCAACTATCATGAAACGTTGCGACATGTTTAATACGTACATTGTTTGTGTAGAAAGTAAAACTTTTATATCACATATTTCCAAACTGATGAATCCTATTAAAGATATAAACATACCTCTTTTACAAGTTTGCGTTTCTTGACAGCTGGCTCTGAATCGCCTTCCAAATCTGTTCCAGACAGACAGACATTCTGAAAATCCTCTAGCTCACTGGCTTTGTTCTTGGCAAACTGAAAAATAGTCAATTATGTTACTTCTACTTACTGATTTTAGAAACACATCATATAAACAAGATTAAGTAGTACAAGAGATAAACTGATATCTGCTTTGTACATGGTTTATAGGGGGCCTGCTGTAACCCAATCATGATTCAGCCTATGGGAAATAGACATGTATGTATTACTGGAACGTGGACACCTGGATTACAGAGAGGACTGGATAACTTCAACAATAGGCCTAGAGATGACTGGATAACTTCAACAATAGGCCTAGGGATGACTGGATAACTTCAACAATAGGCCTAGGGATGACTGGATAACTTCAACAATAGGCCTAGGGATGACAGGATAACTTCAACAATAGGCCTAGGGATGACTGGATAACTTCGACAATAGGCCTAGGGATGACTGGATAACCAGAACATCGGCATTGTCACAAAAGTGTTCTTTTCAAATTTTGTGAAAGACTATCGATTTCATACCAAAGTATTGAGAATAAAAGATAACAAATATTTTTATATCTGTATTCTTTTGCTGTTTACTTAAAATATAGGATAATCTTTTTATCATCATTTATTGCATGAATAGTATTTTATTTTGTATTTTTCTGACAGTTATCAATTCAAATACACAGATTTTCAAAAAAATTGGATTTCAGTTTAACATGTATGAAAACATTACTAGATTCTCATTGTACCTTAATGTCATTAAAGAAGTGAAGTGCGATACAGTCAAGTAGAACATTGAATTGGTTATACAGATACCCACCTCTATAACATTTTTAGGGAAGTGAGCCAGCTCTGCCACATGGATACCAAAGCTTTGGTCACACACACCTGGTGACAAAAAAATATAAAATAACTATTTTGTTTAAAAAAGATATTACCTATACCTGCCACCAAGTATTAAATGTGACACCATTCCATTGTTTTCATGATAACATCATAATTATGACAAAGACAATGGAGGATATAGATTTATCATACTTGTGACTGATCCTTGATTGGTCATGTATGAGATTTCTGTTTGGTCTTAGGGAGAGATAAAAAGCATGATGTGATGTCTCCTACACAGATGGAAGTACCTGTTAAGAACAATCATTAGTTAAGAGTAGGATAGCGGAATCTCTACCCCTTGTCACAAGATTTTGCTAAATGCAGGATTCCAGCCTCATCCTGGACAAACGTAAACCTAAGGGTTCAAGATATCTCGATCACATTACACCATAACATGGGACAGATTATTTAGATCCCACACCCCAATTTAGCTGTGATGATAGAATGGATAGCTAGCATCTCCCTACTGCAGGTTTGAAACCAAATATTTCTTAAGGTGGTGATACTACTGCCACAACCTGTAACTATGTATTGGAAACTGTTTTTTTCCCCAGTATGACTTCAATTTTTATAAATCATTTCCGAAAAGAAAACCATACCTTGTAGGACTTTTATGACAATAATTATATTAATAACAATGAAATAAACTAAATATAACCAACAGCAGTGTTCCGAGTGTAAAATACCAGGATTCAAACAAGGTGCAGCTTTATCATAAAAAGTTTAACTGGAGTTGCTCTTTGCTAGGCTTATGGACATTACCACTTGCTAAAATATAAATCCAGAATACTAATGACTGTGCATGTCCAATAAAAGTCATAAAAAAAAATGTTCCAAAACATTCCCTGAACCTAAAAGTAAGACACACAGCTGTCTACCTGGTTTGACCCTGTACAGCAGGGTAAGAGTGTCGTTGGTTGTGAGTGCTGTTACATGCAGGTTGTTGACAGTAGGCACAACATCTGACAGGGCTGTCAACTCATGGAAGTGGGTGGCAAACAGACAAAAGGCCTTAATTTTGGTAGCAATATATCTAGAAAACAAATCAAAGACCATAATAAATAAAACTGCCATAGGTTATTCTTCTGTAATGTATTGCAGCACATAATTGCCATACACGTGTTCTCGCTGGATAACGTTTGTGGTAACACTTTCATTAATATTAAAATTAACTTCTTTGGTCAAAGGAACCAATATCATTTTTTATTACTGATCAATGAAATATGTTATTTGGCAAATGGAAATGGACTAAACTAGAAGATTATTCTGAATTTATTATGTACCGATCCCTTAAAAACAGATTCTAGGATAAAGTAATTGCTTGTCAGGGTAGAACTAAAACTAGATCACTCACTCAGAAATTGCCCAGGCCAGACCAAACCCATCATAAGTTGATGTTCCTCTTCCTAACTCATCTATGATTATCAAAGAATCTTCTGTTGCTGACTAAAAGAAACAAATATTGTTGCAACTGTGAATTGATAAATTACCAACAAGATTTAATGCAAGGAAATCCAATTCATTAGGCAATGGTAACTCATTAGTCAGCATGTACATATAATGTACCACATTGATATTCAACACATTAGAATTCTGCCGTAATAACTCAAATTAAATTTAACAGAAAAATTAATCATAGTAAAATAAAAATTTACACAAAACTTTGTTTTTTCAAATTAGTTCCTTTCAACCCTTTATGTATTATATTTATCATATTATTTAACAGTTGTAACCCATTTGCACAAATAATGCAATAATTACCCTGAGGATAGAGGCGGTTTCCAACATCTCTGCCATGAATGTTGACACGCCTTTAAGCTGACTATCCCCTGCTCCGACACGTGCCAGTATGCTGTCTGCAATGGTGATCTCCCCTTCAGCACACGGAATGTAGCATCCCATCTGTGCCATCAACACTACCACTCCTACCTGTAAAGAGTTTACATGACCATCAGTTTAAGCTTTCTACAACTCACAGCTATCAGGAATTCATGTTCATTTCAGTTTTACATATCTATTGTAAAAGAGGAAATGTTTGCAGTGTAGAAGTGCTGGTGTTTCCCCATTGAGTAAATTAGCATGAAAATAATATCCACACATTTATATCTACTTACTGATATTGACATCTAGAGGAAATAGATATCAGAACCATCACTAAAATTGAAACTTCAACAAAGCAAAAAGTCACAACATAGACATTTCTACATGCAAGAATTTCCCCTTTTACAGTACTATTCGTACCTTTATAAAAGTTTAAGAGCATCAGTTTTACTTTTCTACCTTTCAATTTTACCTATCTACCTTTCACCCATGCGAACATCATGATCAGTTTATTTATCTCCATTAACTCTTTTCTTGCCTATCTCCAACAAGGTTCAAAGATTGCATTCCTTGGTTTCTTACATTTAAATATAATGGACATTCCTAATTATATAGTAGTTTCACTAAATAGTTTTCTATAGAAATAAATAACAAAATCGTCAATGAAAAATCCTTCAATTAAGTATGGAAATAATTGTAATACAATCATAAACTGATCCTAGAGATTATTATCAATGGATTGATGTATCCATATGAGGTCCATATATCTTCTGTTTAGAGTTAGGTGATATTAAAACAATAATTTCCCTTCCTCAGAGAACCATGTGGCATCAACAAAAACAAGCCTGATACCTAAACCTTCATACAGTGTTTAAAAAGAACATCAGGAACACAGAGAGAAAAACACTTACAGAGCGGATGTATGTAGATTTTCCTCCCATATTTGGACCAGTTATGATATGGAACATTTGTTTGTCTGGAAAAAAAGCAGTACATCAACAATTAAAGAAAATCCGAATTTATGGCCATATCTAAATCAGATTTAAGAATATTTCTTTCTGTTTGGTTATACATGGTAAAATACATTTCTAAGCTGACTATAAAAGTATAAATCACGAGGTATTAATTTATGAAATCTCAGTGTTTGTCACTACTTAGAGCCAGAAAATGATGCAAACTAAAACATCAACAAAATCTACATTTGAGATGCTTAATTAGTCAACAATACAAATACCTTCTGAAAGTAGAATAGGATAATTTAGTTCAAAATATACCTTTAGTGAAACCAGCATCATTGGGTATGAATGCCACATCATCCTGCATCTCTAAGCAAGGGTGTCTTGCCTCTGTCAACTGAATTTTACCACTTCCTGTGTTGATGAAATTAATTGAAAAAAATGTATATTTGAAACAATTTTGCAACTTTATTGATGACTGTTTCAAAAGAACTTAACTGTCTCATAACTTTCTGGCTGTGTTCATTCTGGCTGTGTTCAAGTTAACAGGAATTAAATAAAATATTTGTCTGATATCAATTTCAAGATTTGTGTACCTTACCTTTTGCGAACAGTTTTGGTCGTATATAAGCAATCGGTGCAGAAACAGCAACATGGGCGAAACTCACAAGCACATCTAACTGGGCAATGATGTCATTCAACAGTAGCATCGGCTCCACATATCCCGCTGTAAAACACGAGAAATTTATCATTATTGAGATTTTTCTTAGATGTTTGAAGTAAAATGAAATTATTGTAAGAATGTTCTATAAGACTATGGTTTAAGAAAGGCATTGCCCTCATGTCATGAACAGCAGTAATTGTCCATTAACTAAAATTCTATTTTTAGTAACAAAACTAACCTTTTAACCTGAAAAGCAATCTAAAGCATCCACTCCCATTTTCCCACCAAATATGAACGAGATCACACAAACTGAACATGCACACTCACACCCCACATTTTTATATGTAGCTGCAGTACTGAATAGAGGTTGTGGTGATTTCTGTTTGGAATGTGATACTGCTCGACTATGATGTACATGTGTACCAACTTAGTATTATCTTCCCATAGGAATCTTTGGGTATAATATAACTCAGAAATCTGTATTTCAGTTAGTGAGATCAAAGTCAGAAGGTCAGAAGAGGTCACAATAGCCTTACTTTGGTATGCAATTGCAATACAGTGCCATTTCATAAGATCTGAAGTGTATGCATGAATTAGTAGCTGAGATATGGTCTGGAAATCAATTTCTACATTTGAGAATCAGATAAAATGTGGAATAATCTACGAAGGTCACAATGACTTTACTTTTGGTATGTGACACAGTGTGTTCTCATTTTGCATCTTCATACAAAGTCTGATGTCATCACATGCATGGAACATTGGCAGAGATAGTAAAAAACTTGGACAAACAGACAGATGAATGAGCAAAACAAATACTATACAAAGATGCTGGGGCATGAAAACTGTTAGATATTACATGGAATCCTATTTCTAGAAACAAATCATTTGACCTACCTTAAAAGCATACTCACAAGTATCCAGTTCTCAAAAGCAACCTGTGCATTTAACAAAGGCATGCTTGTGATTTAAAACTGGACAGCAGTTACTAATTGGAAAACAAAATTGTACTTAAGCTTTGCGTCACTGAACATGTGACCTTCAAACTACTCATCAATCTCAAAAGCGTATCCGAAGCATCTTTTTTCTTATCCGAAACAGAATACAAAATATGGGCATGATCATACAAAAAATACAAAAAATAATAACACTATTATTGTCTGAAGGAAGCCAAAGCTAGACAGACAGCACACAATCTAAGTCTTCCCACCATCAATGTGGAAAGGCACAGACCTGGTTTTACCTCGGGCAAAGAGTAGTCACCTCACCTGCTATTGTAATGATCTCAGCAACCACACTCTTCTGTTGCTCATTATAATCCTCCTTTGCCTTCAGGAATTCCTCATTCATGCGACGCACAGCATTGTTGTGGAAACGAACTCCATCTTTTTTTGTATCAATGGTCGTGTAATTTTTGTTGTTCCTCAGAGCCTTTTCTTCCTGTTTAAAAAAACAAGGCAAATAACGTTTAGTTTTAACATTAATATCTTTTTTTATTGTAAAATCAATTGGCATGACACTTACCATAATTTTAGAGTGTGTAATATGTGCTACATTTTAACCCAAATTTAACCTTATATGAAAGTTAAATACAGCATATATCTTGTATAAATTTGGTAGATTACATGAAATAAAAACTTTAATTACCCTGAACAACTATACAATTAGATGAAAATTAATTTAAGGGTGTATTAAAAATACGCACTTGTTGGTCTTCAAATGAAGTCAGCGATTTGAGAAAAAATAGTATGCCAGAATCGCATGATTGCAAGGGTTGCTAGTCAAGTTTGAAAGGACCTTACCACTTCTGCTATCACACTACTGTCTTTGCCAGTCAACAATCAGTGATCTTGCAGGTTATTCCCAAGCTTTGCATATATTGAAATAATCAATGATTTATATTTAATAATGAATAATTTGACATTTTCAAGACATTTGAAGTTACATTCAATTGTTTCAGTATTGATAATAAAACTTATCAATGCTGTCGACTCTCTTAAGACAATTTTTACCTTCCTTGTGACCCTGAAGAAGTATCCCAGCTGGCTGTTACTCTCAAGCTTGAGCACTTTGTTTGGTTCTACTCCTAAATCTCTTGCCACCTATAACATAAAAGCAATCACTTACCTTTTGATAATCTAACTTGTTCTAGTGGCTAATTAGATTTTTTTTTTTTTTTTTTTAAAGCAAGGAATTAGTATCAGAACAAAAAGACATGCAAGAAATTTAAATCTATGTAATAGCTCAATTTTCCACATTAACCTAGCTTTATCCTGCAACTTGCGCTGAAAGAGTTTATACATTTAATTTTAAAATTTTATTAGAGTCAGCAAAGACCTATTTTGTCTGCTCCTTCACTGCTGATGCACAATGGGGAGTAGTGAGCAGCATTGATAGACGATACACTCTACACTGTAACAGCTGTAAACATTTAGTTCCCCACCTTGTTCATCTGGCCTTTGATGTTGTTTTCAAGCTCATCAATTTGTTCTCTAAGGGCTGAAACCAAATATAGTGACAATATATGACTTTCAAAGATAGAAAACATTGCATCTTGTTATGAATCCTTCTTCGTTATTGATATTTGCTACTGTATACAAAATCACTACATTAGTGTCTATTCTTACAGGTCTACAAAAACAACTTATTAGTATGTATATTATTCAAAGTCCAGTGACACATTTTTGGCATATTAAAATCGAAAAAGAACATTTAACAAGTGTAAAAATCTACTTTTCAAAGCTTGGGACATCTAATTGTCAGATTGAGCAGATACAAGATTTTTTTCTCAAAACAAATGAAAATAGGCAGGTAAAATATCAGTTGTTGCAAGAGTACATTCTAAATTGCCCTGGTCAAGTACATTGAAATAAATTTGACATTCCTGAATCCACTTATTTTTTTACCTATCTATAGGTAACATTACCTGCAAGGGCTTCATCAAAATCAGCTTTGATCACAAAATCATGGCTTTCTACCTGAGCCAGGTCCATTGTTGTTTCGATCATTTCCTGGAACTTGGCAAAATCCATCAATAATTCCTGGAATGCAAAAAAATATTGGATATTGTAATTTCTTTAGATACAAAACACTTTGAAATAAAACAAAGGTATCAAATTTATCATTATCACCACAGTGTATATAGGTATACTGCGAATTATAATTTTTATAAGTTAAACTAATTTAAGAAAATTTAACAAATACAGGAACAATAAATGTAGAAGAAAGACAAAATGGGAAAATAGTAGCTGGGTCAAACACAGTATAATGGATTGGTAAAATGAAATAAAGTTCCATGAAGAGCAAAATGAGTTCCTGGGAATTAACATCAATATTAATTTATCCAAAAAACCCACATACTTTCCACAAACCAATTTAATAGTAATATTTCAAATGATTCATGAGTACATTCACTTTCAGAATATGGACTGGTAGTTGTCTAACAATGTATCACAATACATCATGATACTCGCATAGATGATCTGAGTTACTCACATCTGAGTTTTGTGTTGTTTTAAATCTACATCACAATAATTATATTTCATTTTCATGTGTCAAGATGATACATATTTTTCTTAAGTGTCAAGGTTATTTTTGATCTAGTACTTTTCTGTAACACAGTTGCTGTTTGCTTCAATTTTTAGCTGATTATTTAGTCCAGCTAAGTAATAAGGAAATCATTCGTTATCATTTCCCTTTTAACTTTTTTTTGAGATGTTGTACACTTTGAGTAACTAGCTCCACATCAACACCTGTCCAGATCTTACCTTGGCCGGGTTTGTGAACAGCTCCATAAGTAGTGACTGGTGTTCTCCTTCATGTTTCTCTAATACCTCAAGCAGGTAAGGCATCTTGTCTATGGCTTGGTACACCCTGTAACAATCCTGAAACATATCATAAGCTATGTAGAAAAAGGGAGATTCTAATTTTCTATAACAACCATCACCCATAAACATCAGGACCTCTTATACCAATTTTTCACTTTCTTTTCTTGTCTAATAGTCTGTTTAAGTTGGCTGTTGTTGTTTTCATGAGTTTCATACACTGAGCATGTCCATGCTTAATCTAGAGTAGAAATAAATAAATACTAATCAGTCTTTAAATTCTAAAACAGTTTACTTGTAGTGTAGCTCTCTTTCTCTGAAACTTTTTGGCTAATCTCTGGAAATCTGGAATTTTTCTTAGCTGCTCATCCTGTAATGTCTGTCTGAGTTCTGTGTCCTCCACAAATACTTGTACCACATTTAGGCGCTCCTCTAGAATTTAATAAAAGTCAGACATCACTACAAAATGTTTTTATGAAAGAGGAATGTCATGCGGTACTAATCTTCCACTGCATTTGTACCATATTGTAGTTAAAACAACCCTATATACAGTACACATACTATACTGAACACATTATTTCATTAGATTTTATTAAAATCTTGTAAAATCTCAGATTATAGATAAGGTATATATACATTTAACTTCATTAACAAAGTTTCTCATCATTAATCTGTTGGCCCTTTTACACACTTTTTAATATCCAAGAATGATGCATGCCATAATGATCTTGCAAGATGGACACTCGGATATTCCAATTTTACAGCAGGATATTTCCTGCCACTTATCTCAAAACTGATGGTTAATGTCTTACCGATTTTATTAAGATCTACCAGAGGTTGTTTGACCCACTGTGACAATAACCTTTGACCTTGGGCAGTCTTACACTTGTTTAGTAATCCAAGTATACTCTGGTTCTTGTTTCCACCTTTAAACACAAAAAGAAGAAACCAATTTTCATAAAATTCTTAGTATTGTATATATATATATATATGGGGCAAAGAAGTAATTCCAACAGTGTGGACAAGTTAAGGTTGTCAAATTTTCGGAGCGATCCTCTCCTTTTTCAAGACACAGTGAAACAGAACAGTTACATGTACATATACATCATATTACAAGAAGATAGAATTGATATACTATAATTGAAAATATAGCTATTATGTAAAACCAATAGTCCCCTCGACAGCCGAAGGCAGCAATTAAGCTGTATATATATATATACAAACACTGCTTTGATTTTGTGTAGTGTTTAAATTTTCAAAATAATGCAGAATAATACCAATTTACAGTAGTGAATATCGAAATCTTAACTGCTAGGTCTGTGGTGTTATTCAACTTCCAATGTTTGCAGTTGTGCTGAATTCACTGATTTACCACTATTAAGTGTTAAAAATTACTAAATATAAAGTATTCATACAGATCTATTTTTACATTTGTTCACAATTATTGCAAATGTTAAGCATCATTAGCAGTGAAACATAAAGGAAACATTATTGTTCAAATTTCTGAACTGTGTTGTAAACAGAGTATCCAAACATTTAGTTTGTAAAGGGTATAGATAGATAACTGGGAAAACTTAAAAAATTGTATCGTGTATGACCAGTATATACCAATAATATACATGTATTAACAAAATAACAGGTTTCTTCTTTTCATTCTTTCTGATCAAAACTTGCTGTTTTCTCATAAACTCATTTAAGGATCTGCTTTTACATATAAAATAGAACTTGAATATTTTGTTTTCAACAAATAATTCAAAACTTTTTGAAAAAAACATCTGTTTACAGAATGGTTTGTCAGATGACAGAGGCTCTAAAACCTGGTACGCACCTTCGACTGTGCTGGGAAGAAGGTTGAGGGCTCTCACTGCTGCAGCGTCCAGCTTCATGTACTGACCCAGATCAAACAGGGACAAACTAAATTGACCAAAGTTTTCTTCATCTGACAACAGCTAAAATAGAGACACAAATCCTAGTCAAAATAGAAACTTAAATTACACAGCTTTATACTTCTTTACACTCCTTTTAATACATGATACCAAAATCTGGGCATTTCCTAAAATGAGATCGAGATTTTTTTTCTTCAATTAGATAAAATTTCCAATGAAAAAACTTAATACCTGGAGATCCTGCTTATTATAAAGAAATAATCATAAAAGTGGTTAAGTGTGGTTTTTGACCATTTAACTGTAATTGGACCGATGAACACTAAAATATGATAAGAAGTAGAATTTGATTTTAGCATGCTTAATTAGGGTGTAAATATAAATAATTCATGACATATCTTTTACACAAGTTTTTACTTAAAACGTAGTAAAATGTACCCTTATAGACTGTTTAACTTGATCAGTGGCCACCAAAATCTAATCTGGGGTAGAAATTGATTTTTCCACACTATGGCGTAAATAAAAACTAAACTTGTTGAGTGTTTCATGAGATATAAATAAATAAACTTTATTTATTTTATAACAATTATGAAACAAGTTAGTTCAACTCATATTTATCACTCCTGTTGGCCCGGATGTTAGCGTGCGGGGGTCTTAGTGTGGGAGGAAACCGAAGTTCCCGGAGAAAACCCACGTTGTCGAGCAGGTGACCCTAAACCTTTTCACGTCTGATCGGGGAATCAAACCCCGGTCCCTTGGTGAAAGGCAAGTGCGCTATCCACTGCACCACCCGACCACCCAAGAGATATCTTGTACACAAGCTTTTTACTTCAAAAGTGGTCAAGTGTGACCTTTGACCCTTTAACCTTTATCGATGACCACCAACATCTTATCAGGTATAGAACTTGATGCAAACACTTTTGGTGTTAATATAAACTAAACCTGTTGAGGAATTCATGCAATACACTACGCAATTTTGTTTTACCATGAATTGATGCACTGACAAAGTCATTAGCTTATCTCCCCTTACCTATTAAAGTTGGGTTGGGAGTTTACAAAAAAAAAAATATAAAGAAAAATCTTTCAGAACAAATGGAACTTTGAAAAAGCTAATACTTGTTATCTTAGTCTTGTCTATGCAATTAATAGATAATCTATTATTTTGTTACATAAGTGTAGCCCTTGGCTTGTATTGTTTACCTTTACAACACTGGCCCTACAGTTATATATTAGGGCTGTATCATTTCCTTTTACAACACTGCCCCTAGCTGTAAATACATTATCAGATTACCTCTAAATACTTGATCAAAGCTGAAAGGGAGGTCATGGCCTGTGCCTTTTCTGTTTCAGCTGTAAGTATAACATTAAAAAAATGCAATGTGCAGTTATGTAATGTTACAAACATTTTAGCCATCATAACACATCTGATATTTGTAATAGAATCACACAGCTGAAAGAGTAATCAAAGGAACTAAAGCCATATGATCCAGCTATGAAGCAATGATATTATGACCAGGCATCAAACGTGTGAAGCCAAATTGGCATGTATGTTAGTTTGATTCATCCTTTAATCCATGTGTAACGATCAACTGTACATGTATACACTTGGCCTTATAACATATCCGAGTCGATGTTTAATTTGTATTGCCAACTAGTACATACTTTTACACCTTTGTACATACACTTCACTGGTCATTTGTCTGATGAGTACATAGTGCACTGTCAAAGAAACATCACACATAAGCACTTTACTGGTTGTGCTAAATGAACTTTTTACAAGGTGTTGTACAAGACTCCCAAACTCAAGAGTTAATGAGAGAAAATATTAAAGGATCTTCAAGTAACAGCCTAACCCAACATTTCATCACATTTGCATTTTGACATGTACTTACGCAGAGATGCACTGTTCCCTTGCTCTCCTTTCTTAAATTTCAATAGCCTGTTCAAGTCTTGAATGACATCCTTTGAGGAAAAGTCAGCTGAAACACAGAATAAACTTATTAAGCATAGGATTCTTTGAGTCAGTCTTTGCTTTTTGTTTTATAAAATTTGAAGTTTATAAAATCATTAGCCCTATATCTTAAACAAGAGCTATTGGAGAACAGCATAGCTCGCCTATTGGTGATATTTGTTGTAAAATAGCAAATATCAATAGAAACACATGTACAGTAAAACCTTGATATAATGCCCTTCATTTCATTTGCCACCTTACTTACCGCCAACATATTTTAAGGTCCCTAATTACGTTTTTCTTAAAGAATTCCTTTACACATTTCCCTCAATTTATTGCCAAATCCCTTTATAATGCCAATATTTCTTTGAACAAATGATGGCAATATAACAAGGTTTTACTCTACCTTAACATGTAGTACATTTCAAAAGAAGCTGGGGTTTTTTGGCCCCTAAATTATGAAATATGTATAATAGACAACAGTGTATTGAGTGTGATGATCCAACACTGGGGGGGGGGGGGGGGGGGGGGGAATCCCATATACATGTATGTAAAATGCACACAATAAAATGTAAGCAAACAGTAGAATTTGGTAACAGTAGTAAAGTAATTGTGATTTCTAAATTATTAGTACATTTTTTGCGTTCAGTCACCAGCAGACCACTTCGGTCCAGCACTTGCTTCAGTTTGCCTGCATCAGCACCGATCTCCCCAGACATGATGAGACACTCCTTTGGACCCAACTGGACTATCAGTGCCTGTAGAGGTGAAACATTTAAAAGAGACATCAAAAATATTTACAGGGACAAAATTTCAACCATTTCAGCAGCAAAAGATTCATCCAGAAATAATCATATGGAGATCAAAAAGAATTATCTAATAATTTTAACAAAGTTTCACTTAATAATGGCAACCAAGCAATTGCATTAAATACAGGTTTGTGTATATTGAGTACGATCTCCCTACATTAATCTTAAAGTGAAATGACAACTACACTATGAAATATGTATTACAGTACCTAAGACAAAATCATATAGAGGTCATGGTATTGGCACATGCCCCTTCTCATGACCTATCTGCATGCCAAGTCTTATACCCATGATACATAAGGCAATGGGCAAGATTTGCTTCTGAAACAGTGGCTGAGATAACCACCAACAACACAGACGATCGGATGCACTTGACAAATACTATTTATACAACAATCATGTAATCTGCCCTAGCCTACTCCAACTTTATTTGAAGGAGTGGTATAAAAAGTCTTACTCCAGTAATGTTACCTCAAGGTTAGAGAATTGGTCGTTGTCCATGAACTCGCTGACCATGAATTTTCTGAGGGTAGCATCAGCATATCCAACTCCTACTTGCTGAAAAATCAATTAAAATGAAGGGCATTATAACAACAGCACAGCAACTATCTCTCCATATATGTAAATTCAGGTCACATTCATAAATTTGAACTTGTCAGAACCAAATGCTCAAGTTTTTTGTTATTTAATTCCAAATCTAGTTCAATTTTAATATTCTCCATAAAAAAAAGAAGAAATATGCACATGATGTAGAAGTCTCTACCGATAAGCCCTACTTTTTACTGGTCAGTTATAATTACATCTACATGTATTTGATGGTCAATTAACAAACATTTCTACACATTCAATTAAATGCAATTCTTATTTTTATCTGCAACAGCAATGAAACAATAATTCTAGTATTTTGTAACATAAATATATGCACTTTTCAATATGCAAAGAGTCTCATTTAGCTTTTCGAGAAGAAATAATTAGATGTTTGTACCCGCTGGCCTGTGTCAGTGCCAATCTTTACAGCTATGACCCCTGCAGAGGTAGACATGTCTGTGTTCCCAAAAAGGATCTCTTCAAACTGTGTCAGGTTACCGGGGGAGGCCTGCCGACAAATCAGATTAATTAACAGACAGTAAAAATAAAGATTAGCAATGCTGTGCTAGGTCAAAAACAACTGAAGTCAACAGTTCTGGTAAACCTGTAATACATGGTCAGTCAAAGAGGCTAAATAATGGTCGCTTAAGACAGGTAGTTCTCTTTATTCATGTTTCAATGAATTTGTGAAAAATCCTGAATTTGACAAATTGTAAATATGTTTCCTATGGCTAATAAATACATACACATACAGTGTATGACAGTTACATTCCTTTCAAATCGTCTTCAACTTATTTCATACATGTTCTAATGATATAAGTGAAGAAACTCCTTGACGACTCCACAAAGTCATATATTACAAGATGAACTTTCTTTCTTGACTTGCAATGTCAAAATGTAGGATGCTACACAAAATAATGTGCTACCCATTATCAATTAATGACCATCAGATAACATGTTGTTCAACACAACATCACAGAAATATGACATCAATGGATCTTCATACCTTGAATGCCAGCGACCAGTCATTGTTTTTGGAGCCACCCTTGTTACGGTATACCTCCACACGGTACTGTCGTACCAGTAACAGATCTCGTACCAATGACTCAAAGTTCATTTTACTCAGGACCACAGACTCCAGCTTCTTCTCACCTTGTTTGTTAAATCAAAAATGTACATGTTTAAGCAGAGAATTTTGAACGATGTGTGAATTTTAAAATAAATGTGAATAAAGCAATGCAGGGGTAAAAATAATCTTGTATGTGTTGCAAATGATGATGTACATGTTTCACATGTAAAGTTCTAAAAAGGTGTACTTGTTAAATCCGATTCAGTTATATTTTTATGTATAAATACATATGTAAATATGAAGCAGGATATTAATTATATACCTGGTGTATTTTCCAAAGATCTTTGCATACATTTAGAACATTAAATTATTTCAAACTAATGTGAAAATTCTGAATTATTGTATAGGTAAAACTTTTCAATAATAGAGATACACAGTGAAATTAAAGAAAACGATATTTGACTCGTAAATAGACTGACCCAACTTGATTTAGGGAATATCTTACTTTTTCACATACTGAAATTTTAATAAACAGCATTAGTAGTAATTTTGAACTCGGCCCCTGAAACACCACCCATTGGAAGGGGATAAATAGTTTATAATCATTCTTTTCAAAAGTTATTTTGTCAGCAATATTTTCAAGTGATGAAATAATCAAATAGACTTGTAATTATTTGTATATTTACATACCTGCTCCAAGCATTTTGATGACACCAGCAGTTTTGTACACATCCTTGGCAACAAACACAGCATCTGAGCCATGGACGGTGTAGTAGTCCTTCAAAAGATAACAAATAAAATTTAATGTTCAAAACATCTTATTGTCTTTTAACAGATTATTCTGTAATCAACATATTCCTAAGGAAGAAATGCCTCATTCTTATAGGATACGACCCATTTCTGTCCTGGAGTTGTCTCATTGTGAAATAGGAAAATACAATCATAGCCAGTGAAAAGTTTTTCAGTTGATGATATGCAGGGTACCCCGGTTTTCCCAAATTATTATGCCAACAAGTTAAATAACAATTTTAGCAGGTCAATTTTGACAACTTTACATATTGATGCGTGAGGAAAAGTGAACATGAGGAAGCCAAAACCAGGTTTTAGGCAGTCAATTCTGTCACCTCTTATGGAATTTTGCAATGTTCAAATTTCTTTTGAAAGCCAAGCTATTTATTTATCTACAATGATGACAAGTACATCCAGTTTCACAGACACATTTTAACTTAAGATTATTCAGGAACTTTAAAGTTTTTCCAAAGGAAGCATTTGCTGAAATTGAAGAGAATTGCCTCAACTTTAAAGATATTTCCTTAATTCCAGTAATGCTACCTATGACAACAAGAATTACACATAATTAGATGTCTGGCCTGTCCCCGCATTGATCATAAGATTCAATGTGTGAAGCATTGTAAGTTCGACCAGAAGCTCATTTTTTTTGAGATACAGCATGAAACACAGATAAATGTGAAAACTGAACATTGATGAAGATGCTGTCAAAGTCACTGGACCGCGAAATGTAGGGCACATTCAGTATATAAGGCATGGTTTGAGATGCACTACGTCTGAAACAACTACAGTCCAAGTTTATTTAGTATAACACTAACTTTTTGAGATACAGCATGAAACACACAGCTAAACGCAAAAACTTAACATTGATGAAGATGCTGTCAAAGACACAGGACCGCGAAATGTAGGGCACATTCAGCAACTGATGCATGGATTGAGTTGAAGTATATAAGACACATGTATGGTCCAAGTTTGGTTGGTCTAGCACTTATACTTTTTGAGAAACACAGCTAAACGCAAAAACTTAATGTGACGCCACCGCCGTTGCCGGAAAAGTGACGCCACCGCCGTTGCCGGAAAAGTAACACCCAAGTCCTGTTATCCTGACATCCTTCACAGACAAAAATGAGGTAGAGAATTTTTCTTTAAACAATGTTCATGGGGACATTTATTGTGTGTTGGTAGAGTTGAACATTACACTAAAACATGTACTGTTTTAAATGACAGTCATATACGACATGGACTGGGCACACAACAATTCAACTACAGTGTATGTATACGTAGCATGCATGTGTCCAGTGTGAAGAGTAAAATCATACAAGTATACAACATGAAATTCACTTACATTTCTGTCAAAAACTCTCAGGGTGGTACTGGATTTCTGAAAAAAATAGTGAAATACATCTATGGTTGAGTCTAACAATATTTCTAGAAGTTCCAACAAGTAATACAGTAAAATTAGTAGGAATTTTGCACACATTATTGTCAAGTCACATATGCACCAGTCTAGTCTGTGAGAGATTATAATTACGTCCTATACAGGGTTCATTCAAACACTTTTCCAGCAATCTTCCTTGTCCTAGTTTAGGGAAATCTGTTTTGACTTAGTTCACAGAAACTGTTATATACATGTAGTAAGTACAATATTGATTTTTTTTTACAACATATTTAAAATAAGTTATTAACAGTCCGTCTTCAATTCCAGCACTTATACATTGTACCTCCCTCTGCATAATTAATTGTGAATTATTACCTCTGGTAAGGATCTGTGGAATGACAGAAATCCTTGTTCTTGTATGCCATCTGGAAAATAGGACATATATTACAGTGGTAATCAAAGAATTTCAATAATTTGCATAATTATTATATAATTATCTACCACAGGCTAGGCCAAGGGAGATATGTTTTTTTTAAACAGAAATTTTAATGGTGAAATTAATTCTTTCCCAGCATTTTGAAATTTTGCGAGTTCCTGACAAGTAACCTTTTATTACAGAATGAAAATGGTGCTTTGCAGAAATCGCTGGAATCTAGCTGACCAGTGTTTTCCATGAGAGGCAGGATCTGGGATTTATAATAGGAAGACCATGCACACAACACAATCGGCCATTTCCAGTTTTTCTACCATTTCATGCATGGCTAAATAATGGGACATTACAAAATCTGTCTATGTTTAATTCTCGAATTTTACTGGCACATAAGTTGAATGTGCAAATTGGTGCATGGCCTCAGCCCTTCCTAATTACCAAAGGAGCCTAACTTGACCACTTTTAACCAAATGGTTGGACCAGAGTTGTTTCAATTATAAGGAGGGACCTTGTCATCTGATGCTACTTTCTGGTGAACTTTAAAGTTTTGACGAAGACATTCAGGGCCTCATCCATGTAACATGTGAAAGGTTCATCAAGCTTATTCCTGAAATGTTGCATTGATACGACTTGGATAGGTATACCAGTTCATCCTCATAAACGATCTAGTAAAGTCCCAGTGTATAGGCCTACTTGATAGAAGTTGGTCGGTTAACTTTGATGGAAATCTTCCCATAGAAAAGCAATCAATGATATATTACCTCAATACAATCACGTTGAAAATTCTCTTACAATGACAGTCACACAATGAAACCCTGTTACCACATGCACCTAATCATAGTCAGGTTGTAACAGTTACATACTGTTTACAGTAAACAATTATATTTCTAAAAAGTGGAATATGAAGTGAAATGAAAATAACAACCAGTCAATAATACAATAAAGTACATTTGTACGATTTCTGACATCTGCTAAGTTCTCTGTTGACTATACCCTGGCATAGAGTGTAGTACTTGGGGAGCATCCATGGCCACTGCAAATGTGACAGGTGATCAGAATAAAAATATTGCAGTTTGTCATTAAAAAGTTACACAGGTAAATTAACATTATGTTTGTGCACTGTGAATTGTATTATTTATTGGATTAGATTTATGTTATGAAAATGTAACGGAACTGGACTGGGTCAATCGCCATTTGTAGCTCAATCGGTTAGAGTATCTGTCTAAGAGTTCAGAGGGTCCCGGGTTAGAACCCAGGGCTTGCCATGCTTTTTTTACTCCTAGATTACATTCTCATATCCCGGTTGAAACGGTTCAGGTGGTGCGGAAATATTCCAAGATAAATGAATGCATTTGGATAGAACAATAAGCAGAGCTAATAAATGCACAGTTTTGGAGAATAAATAACAATATATCAAGTATTATATGTCGTTCTTTCATGCATCCACTGAATTACATAACCTATATTGAATATATATACATGTGGCTGGACCTTTTACTTCTATAAAGAAATAACGCAAACTAGCAATAGTCAGCATTTTACTTTCAGTCAGGCACATCTGAACCCCTCAATCTAAATGTGATGAATATTCCTGTGGTCGACTTCAGTTCAGATCTGTAGCCGTCTTTCAGGTTCAACTGTTTAAACTCATTGAATTAGATACGCAAAAGGGGTTATAGCTATTACCACGGAATTAGATTAGAGGGAAAGGCAACTGCCTCTTCGGCATAGGAAATATGTGCCGTGCACTTGATGTTGCGAGAAACTACGAGAAAGCGTGAGAATTTATGTCATTTGGGGAAAAACCCCACCGCTTCAATCATCGAAGAAATTGATTGCCGTTCAGAAGTAATATATTTTGGGCTATCTCTACCGTTACATTGTCCGGATTTCAAAGTAAGTGATCTTTGCTATACTTCTGTTTAAATATAATTATGTTTGTTGTGTCGAATACCAGAGAAATGTCGCAGAATGCGAAAGTTTATAGTAAACATATTGTTATCTAAGTCCGTGCTATTACACAAGAATGACGTCCGTTTTTCGTTCATTATGTTTAAAAAAAACTTAACATGTTTTTAGTTAATTCCCCATTTTAGTAATAAAATGTTTAACAGCGACTGCTACCCAATGCAGGCGGAGTGGGAGCTCGAGAGGGAGTAAGAGATCTAGCTCTAGCAACGATTTATAAGGGATACGAATAAAAATAGCGAGAAAAAATACGTTACTGTACATATCGTATTTTTCTCGCTGTTTTTATTCTTATCCAATATAAATCGTTTGCTAGCCCCTGTGCCCTGACATCTAGGCATATAACGTTATGTATGTGTCACTGTCCTCACGCCCTCAGAAGTCATCTCAATATCTGTTCCAATTGCAAAGAGCTTGACTAGCGAGACCATTTTTATTTTAATTCGAGGTGTTAGATTTACCAGATCCAGATACAAACGCCTCTTCTAATCTTGCACTGTAACAATATTCTCACCGACTGCTATTGCTAACTACACAGAACAGCGAAACGGCCTGATCGAAACCCCCTGATCAATGGTAACTTACGACCTGTAGAGTAGCATGTGTTAGTTAGTATTGGAATGTGATCAAGTTACCACAGACACCCAGATGGAATGATAAACGGCGTTATTTACCCAGTTGCAACTCTTGTTTTGGTTGAAGAGCCATTCCTTTCCATATACTCGCGGGAAACTTCGGACAGCTCAGCACTTCCGGTTATAGTTTGTTCCAAATATAATTTCCGGATCTTTGCAATCGATTTATGGCAAAAAAGCCTCGACTGAATATTACTTTGGGATTTGATTTTAACTAGAAAATGTGAGTTTTAATCATTGTACAATAATCAGGTTTTTAAATCATGTACATCAAGGAAAACAGAAATTAACATTATGCATATATAAAGACATTAATAAAATTTCCGGAAATCGACATCGACCTTGACCTCAAACACGTGCGTTTGTTTTGGAAGAGCAGACGACAGAGGTAATTTTATTTCATGGTTTACGGGATTACGTTCAGATACGTTCGATGCTCTATTGTTTATTATTTAATTTTTACGCATATATTCATATGTTTTAAAGGTTTTGTTGGTCTTTTTTAATAGGAAGTAGTTTAATGAGAGACCGAGAAAGCCAAACCTCGGCCCACACCTGAAATAAACACTGTTCTGCATTGGTGGCATGCTCTGATGTTCATGTTTGACCACTTAGTACAGTGACGTAGCCTAGCAAATACAAGGCTAACTTATAATTAGTTAGAGAAACAGGCCTTGTCGTAATAACAAGGAAATCGTGACATAATATTATCAGTAAATCACGATTTTCATGAATTCATTTCTGTAGAACATTACTGTACAGAAGGAATATCAAATGTTTTTTCCGTCTTCTAAGCATTATACAGTAGAATATATATATTCCATTTCCTAACTGTGTTTCTATGTGTTTTGAAAAGAATTAAAATGAAAAATTAAAATATGCTATATGTTTCTAAGGTGGCGAGATTATATGTCCCTCCCTTTTCACTAGGAATATGTGACACCCCCATCGCCCTCGACTTTTTTTGTGTTCAAATTTCGGTCCTTTCACATCCCCCCTTGTTTGACACACCTGTAGCCTCTTCCTAAGTTCTAACTGATTCTGATTAATAGAGTGAATTTTCCTAAGCCAGTGCTAGGTCAGAAGAATATCAAGTACCTTTGGCGCCCGCTTGGGCCTGCATTGCTCATTGTCTGGACCAGTGCACTTTCAAACAGGACCAGTGGATTTTATTTAACTGGCCTTTTGGACCAGCTACCATTTTTTTTAAAATTCCATCCCAAGTAGACCGTCGGCAACTAGCGTGCCTCAATTGGTGGAACATCCGTCTAGAGTTCAAAGGGTCCCAGGTTTGAACCCTAGCTGGTCTGGCCATGCATTTTTGTTCTCCTTTTGCATTTATATATATTTCCTGTGGGTAGCATTGAAAAAAACCTCTTGTTACAATTGCAATTAAGGAAAACACAGCAATTATAAAAGTCTTAGTGTTGAATAGTGTAAGAACTCATACAGTTTAGATATATACATGTATCATAGAAATAGTCAAAAAATGAAAACTGGTAGAATGGCCATGTCCAGATCAAAAGGTGACATACAATTGTAGCTGTAAGCTTGCAGGAACAATTGTTTTGCATTCAATACAATTGTATATATATATGTGTCCAAGACAGGATCTTTGGTTATATTTACACCCCCTCCCCATCAGATTGAAATATATAGATAGTCATTGTGATTGCATGTATAAACTTAAGGTATATATAGGTACACTATAAATGATCAAAATGAAGGTATAGGTTTGGTTTGTCTGAGATGACTGCAGTTGACTTTTGATATATATTTTTTAATTTCAGTAAATGCTGAATGATGATGCAGTCACGAGAAAAGCAACAACAACCCTTTTTCAAACCAATCACTAATACACCGGTAAGTCAAAATCTACTGAGCAATGCATGTGTATGTGTGCATGTGGTCACATTTGTCACCCAATAGTTTGATATTATATATATGAATGCAATGTAATTCGTGGAATCATACTTTTAAGCTTTCAACCACACTTTGGTATTCATGTCATGGTTGAATTGATCAGTAAAAAGAATTGATAGTTTAGCATTTAAGTAGTTATCTTTGATATCATTAAGGAAATAGTGATAAGTAAGAAGTAAACAACAAAATGGCACAAGTGAAGCTACAATTAGTTTAAGTTACCTAATTAAGATGTGTTCACTATAAATACTTTGATAGCTACTATATCTGGTGCACTTATGCATGTGCATCATCAATATAGAATAAGTTATAAATCTGTTCCTCAAGAAAAAATTCAAAGTTTTTGTAGTGCCAGTGAATGCACAGTGGACAAATAATCAAAGTTGATATCAAAGATTTTGAAAAAAATTCCAATCTGTCAATGTGATATATTTTCAATTTATTAATTTTCATGCCAACGAAGTAGTCTCTGGATCAGTGGCAGCAGACTTCACTTCACCATACACGTCTGAAATAGCTGAGGACGACTTACTTATTTTCACCAAACTATATATTATACTATTAAATATAAGGTATAGAGAACTTCACCGTTACCAAGTTGATCGGGGTCATTCCGAGATGGCAGTGTGTTGCATGTCACATACTCAAGTCAGCTAGAGGTCCATGCCACTAGAAATACAGAGTTATGGCTCTTTGGTTACTTTTAAATTGATATATATATATAAAAGTTTGTCCACAAAGCCAAATTTCCTTACTACCTGATATTTTCACATACCGGTAAGTGACCACTAAACTTGCTACATGTATATTTATGAATTATCATTGGAAGATGACATATTCCTATCAATGAGTCTAATGTGCCTCAGACCACTATATAAATTGTTATACATGACTCTTTTTTCATTTAGATATCAAGGTTTGTAGCGATAATAAAGTTTTCGTACTATTTCACCTACATTAACTCAACATGCAAGTTGCAATGCCACTGTATCTTTAATTTGGATGGTTGATTTGACTTGTAAGTTTTAATGTTGAGTTTTGACCCTTTGTTTAATTCTGATACCAAAGATAATTTGGACCATATGCTTCTTACTACATGTATGTATTTCACCTAAGTTCATCAACCATATATGTACTAATGTATCTTACATTATTGATCATGTACTGTCAGGTCTTGTGCCCCTATATATACAGAGTTAAGGCCCTTTGTTCATGTTGATCCAAATTAAATTTTGTCTTGAGCATTAAGCCCTTCTGTACTCACTCACAGTATTACTTTCATTCTCCAAACTGGACACATCAAAAGGGTTCTAGTAATTAGATTCTGCCCTCCAGGGCTCTTTGTCTTGATGAACAAATGATGTGAAGGCATTTGTTCTAAATCACTTTTACTATGTATACCATTACCAAAATTACCATTTTGTGCTTCTTGTGTTTTCAGCCATCAAGCCATATGAGGCAGAAAACATTCCAAAACCTATCAACATTTCAAGTATCTAGTGCTAAAGGTAAGATTTTACACTACATGCATACTTTAGTACACTATGTACCATTATCCATATAAATATGTGAGTTAAATTATGAATGTTAAGACTCATGAAGTGAATTCATCACAGCATTTTACATTGATAGACACTAAATTGCTATTTTTCCTTTTAGTCTACGGGAGTATATTTATAATTTGAATCAAATTTAGCATCTGGACTACCAAGCAAACATATGGTTATAATAAGTGCCTAATTTTGTAAAATATTTATATAAAATAACTATAAGTGGCTAGTCCTATGTCACTGCAACTCATCTGAGATATTATCATGTTAAAAGATAGCATCCCAAGCATACTATAGTAAAAAGACCTAGGAAATTTAAATGTAATTTTTCTGTATTTTTCCATGTTTTTCCAACAAGGATTATTTTTTCAATAATCTATCAGTCAAATGATATTGTTATAGATAACAAACTTTTTACAAGTGCAAAGAAATACAATTTTAAAAGAGGTGTTTCACTAGTTCTTTCTGAAGTTTGTCTAGGACTGTAGGTCAAGTGTTACTTTCTATAAACCCTCTTCTATATCATCACTTCAAATAACATTTTTTAATTAATTTTTTTACAGAAAATGAGGCTGTCAAGCAAGACACAAACACTCTACATGCACTGCATCAGGAAGCTGACAAAATCATGAAATGGAAAGTTCAAACAGAAATTGAAATAAAACAGAAGGTAATTTTTAGCTCTGACACCTGGCATAACAAGTTTTCAAGCTGAATATGGGATTGGCTCATCAACTTTTCATTTGATTAACTACCTAAGAGATAGGGTAAAAGGTCATAATATTTGACAAGTAGCTTGCTAGCTTGGAGTATGTGCTACAGATTTTGCAAAAAGTGACCTAGACTTATCTTCAATTTCACAGGGGTCAGATTTATTAAAATGCTTAAAAAACTCCTTATAACCAATTAGCCTAGAGGTATATGCCTGCGATGCTACAAATTCAGTTCAAATGCTAAATTTGCCTCCACCATATCATTGTGCAAGGTCAAATGTGTTGAATTCATTAAAATGTTCAAGCATATTCTTTTAAAGAACAGAAAGGCCTGGAGTCAACTGTCCGACAATAGCAATTTATGTGAAATGAAAAGATTTTGAAACATTTACATGGAAGGCAAATATAACAAAGATTAACTGTACTTTCAGGAAAAGAACATACATGAAGCAACATGCACCATTGACATGCTGCGGAAGGCTAGCCTTGATCTACAGGTATTGTTGACATTTTGTTTATTTTTTTTTATGATATTTGGAGCATATAGTCATTTTTTGGTTTATATGGTTCTGTGATAATTACTTTAATACTTTACTTATGTTCATATTAATACTGTAGAACAAATTTAATCCTATGTACCGGTAAACCAAATTCAGGAGAATGATGTCCCAAGAGAACGGGAAGAAGACTTCTGATTTTTGAGTCATTTTTCATGATGATTAAGTCATTAAGATGGAAGACAGAGTGACTGTAAATAGACTGAAGTTTTGGGAAAATGTTGGTCTGGATGCTATCTATTGAAGGATTACATCAGACACATTGGTAAACTAAACTTGAATGGATGATGCCACTTAGAAATTTGAGTTAAAAAAAAATATGATTAAGTCATTAAGATTGAAGACTGTAAATAGACTGAAGTTTTGGGGAAAGGTTGGTCTGGATGCTATCTCTTGAAGGATTACATCAGACACATTGGTAAACTTAACCTGGATGGATGATGCCACAGAAATTTAAGAGGGAAATCCCTATCGAGTCTGGGGTTACTTTTTCAATGGCCAAAGGTCACAGTAGGTAAAAATAGACTGAAAGTTTGGAAAAGTGTTGGTTTTCAAATGCTTTCTCCTGAATGATACACAAGCTGCATGTAAACCAAACTTGGATGACTGATGCTTCTTGGAAAGACAAATATCCCAGCTGCTTGGTTGTGGAATACATGTACATGTACTAGGTTTTTGAAAATGTTGATTTCTGGATGGTATAACTTATACATCTTATATATCAGATCTAAACCAAACTTAGATGAATATTGCCTCTTTAGAAGAGGAATAGCTCTGTTGATTTTAAATTTACGTACTATTCAATTTAAGGTCAGGCTGGCTAAAAATTGATGAATTTCTGTAATATGTTCATTTCTTAAAAAATGTATCCGATCAAAATGTTTTTTTTCCCAACACTTCATCATTGGCATGTACATGTAATTATATTATAATATGCTCCCAAACCAGGAGCCTATTCAGGAACCATATATGTCAGTTCTACTGACAGTTTTATTGTACAAACATTACAGTTTAACCCCAAAAATAACCATGGTTATCCATTATGATTTAAAGAGACGGGTAACACTTAAGTTCATAATAGGTGAATGTTTGATATCTGTTGTCTGTTTTTTTAAGGTTATACATACTATATAACCTTAAAAGGTCTAGAATTGAGGGAATAGCCAGAATTAAATTGATAGTACTAGTGCTATAGACTTATAATGGTTCAAATTAAAAAAAAAAAAAAATGAAGTTCATGTTTCCAAAATAAATATTTTTTCATCTATTTTTTCAGCTGCAAAATGAAAATCTTAGTTTGAAACTCCAAGAAGAAATTGAAAATAGGGAGGAGCTTCTGCAGAGGTACAGACTAGTTACTTGTCACACAAGCTAAATATATATATCTGGTTTATTATGCATACATATTAACCTCTGGACCCTTCTGAGAGGGAATTGTCCTAGCTTTCACAAAACTAGCTATCGAAGTCTGTGGTCCCTTTGAGAAAACTCCCAGAAAGGAATAAAAGCAAGTGAAACTTTTTCAGTTTCCTGTGCTGTTGAAACATTGGTTTATTAATTAAATTATTATCCTATATAATTTTGAAAAGATTATTCACACCATAAACTGCTGAATTCCCAATGTACAACCACTAAAGTACCCAACAATGTTAGAGGTTTAACACTGTGTACATACTTTCGACAAGTGCCCTGTAACAATCATATATGATATAAAAAAACAACAACAGTGGCCTCTTATGTTATAGTACCCAGCTGACCAGTGACACTCATTAGGGCCCTGCATCAGAGATGTCCCATAGTAATCACAGTGTCTGTCTGTCAGTCCATACTTTCGTTTCCAGAGATTATCTCTGTCTCCATCTTATCTTTCTGAAATTTGACCTGTTGATTCACTATGATATATGTTTATGTGCAATAGAGGTTTAAAAATGTCTGAAGTCAAGGTCACTGTTACTAAAAACCGGTTCCTTATTCGAAATCCAATAGACTGCTCTTTTTGAAATTTGACATGATGATAAACTATGATATGTAGATATGCAATAGGTGTTTGAAAAGTTTCTTAGGTTAAAGTCAAATTCAAGGTCACTGTTACTAGAAATAGACCATGGGGTTACGGTCAGGCACATGACAGGGCCATTGCTGATCTGTCAGTGTTCTAGTTAGTTTAGTTATTTGGTTTACTCAACCAATGTCTAAGGGCTAGGGGCTATACGGGTAATTTAAGGGATTCAAGGGTACAATTTCTCTCGGAGAGGAATAATTGACATGTATGCTTGTGTTGGGTCTGTTTCATCAGAATGCCAATTTTCAAAGGATGATGTTATTATTTCCCGAGTTACAGCTAGTTGTAGTAGATTCAGTAGTATTTTGATGTTTGCATTTTAAATTTTGCTTTCATTACAGAATAACTTCAACAAGAGACATCTGCAATTTGCTGAAAGATCACAGTGCAAAAACCGAAGATAGATTGCTGACATGTGAATAAAACTTTCATTACTATTTGTATTTTCAAATATAATGTATACTCGTTGAATTATAATGAAGGAAAATACAGAAAAAGTATTTTTGTCAATATCTTATTCCGCAACAAGGTTCGAAAAATGCTAGTGACCAGCTGCAATTGTTTTTCTATTGATTTTCTGATAGAAACATGTTATGAAATGTGAGAGAATAAAATGTAAATAATTGTTTCATGATGTACATGCGTTATGTCAGTGGTTTAATATTCAAGTGAAATTGTTTTTAATTTCAGGTGAAACAGAGAGAACTGAATTGAAATATCAGGAAAAAGAACATCTGAAACAGTTTGAGGTAAACTGTTGTCAATTGAAAATGATTTTTTTATGATTAAAGTTAACTTTATTCAGGTTTAAATCTTTTCATGATATGATTGAGTGGTCTTGGAAGTATGTGAAAGATTAACATCAGCTTGAAATGGCAAATGCATTTTTTTCTGCAAATGTGTCAAAATCAATTGTTCTATATTATAATGCAATGGAAATATTTTTCATGTGGAACTATGGAATTCTGAAAGGGTTTTCTTAAAATCAATCCATTTGGGAGAAAATTTAAAAAAAATCAATCTGTTTTATTATTGATTTGAGGATTTTGGAAAGAAAACAATATACTGTCATTTATTCAAATGAGAATTAAATTTGAACTCTTAAATTGGCAGTGTTAGATATTTGAATATTTAAATTGATGCCTTTTTATTTTCCATTTGTGTCCTATTATTGTTTCAAAGTTGGTATCAGAACCTTATACATCATATTTTTTTTCATCTTTTACAGGACTTGTCAAAATCATTCAGACAGCTTCAGCTGAATGCAGAGGAGGATCACAACAAATTGACTAACCAATGTATGTGTACTACTATATATGACTATATATATGCACATTTCCAAATAGCATCCACCCTTAATAACATAGACATATCTATATGTAGGCTTCATTTACATTATATTCCATATAAACTTGAATAACAGGAATAACAATAATAATAAATATAAATTTACCATGGAGTTTTTGCCATTGTGCAATGTCTGTTATCCATTGTCGGTCATCATTCGTCCATCTATTCCTAAAGCCTTACTCCTCTTGAATAGTTAATCAGATTGCAAGCAAATTCACTCTGATGCCATCTGGGGACCAGATTATCGAACATTGTTTAAAACAAGGGTGTGGTCTTGATGGATTTAACCAAATTTGATAGTAAAAATCAGCAACTGTAATCCAAGGTGGGAAAGGGGCTCAAGATATGAATTGAAATATTGGTCTAAAACATCACTAGGGTAAGGCAATCATATTTGTTTACTTTGAGTTGGTACTCATGAGACTTGAGGGGTAGAGCTCCAGAAGAGGTATTTTGAAACGATTGTACTCATTAAAAACATCTAAGATCCCCGCCATATAAAATGCATAATGGACATGTGCCTTGCTACCAGGATTAGCCCCCAGAGTCCCTGAGTCATAACAGGAAAAATGTGAGCTCCCAACCCCATATATAACCATGTATATAAATGCTGGGCATGAAGAGATGAAAATGCTGCGAGCATTGGGTCTAGGCTCCAGTCCCTCGGTCATATTTTTGAAACAGTTCAGATCTTCTCCCTGTAGCCATATATAAAGTTGCTAGATATAAAGAGATGATTCCAATCATGCTATTAAACATGAATGGCCTGGCCCAGAGTCCAGATTTGCGACTTGGAACTTATTTCCTTGGATGTAACATGGAAATGTTTGAGATTCGAATTGCATAACCATATATATAAATTCAAGGCATGAAGAGACAAATACTTTTATAATACCAGGTTTCGTCCTTAGGTTTTGTATTTACCCATGGGGATTTACTTTCTTGGTCATGACATGGAAACAGTATATATACCCACAGGGTGCTAAGGTATTTTATTAATTAAATATTACTGCTGAAGATGTTATCAAATTTTCAAACACAATTGTGCATAATCTTTGCAATCCAGTGAAGTGGTTGATGTTTAGTGAAAAGCAATCTGTTTAAGCACATTCAAGTTTATATTCTAAATGCAAGTGATATCATCAATGTGAACACTGACAACATGTTTTGTTTAGATAAAAGGTGATGCCATACTAATACCATAATATGGCATCAGCAGCAGTACGGGACTTGAATTCTAGACATCCTACTACAACCATAGGGAAACAGATATTACGTTAATTTAAACTACAATTCTTATTATTCTTACAGTAACAGTTGAACTTCAAAATAAACAAGAGCAAGAAAAAGAATGGAAAGAAAAGATAACCACAGCAGAAAGTCAGGTAAAGTCAGCTAGGGCCAGAGGGAAGGACTGTGAGTCCTAATTTTAAAGTAAATTTTATTTCTGTTTGAAATTACACTTTTACTTTTCCTTAACTAGTACACCAGAGATCCACACCCTACAACCATATTTTATTTGAAATACATATTGTATCCAGGACATTTTTGTATAAATGAAGTAGGGGTGACCCCTGGGGCTGGATGTGTTTGGCCCAATAGTGATATATCATAAGAGAAGATAAGTGTTTCAAAAGTGGAACACTTAGATTTCAAAGATGGCCTATAGGGAAAATAATCTGACATGGTAGAAATGTTGAATTGAATTTACAAATATTATGATGTAACATTTACCAGGGATGAACAGTTTTTTATTTAGAATACTAGTCCATGCAGGTTGATTTTGAAAAGTTCTACTAGCCCAGCCTATATTTTCATAGTGGATTAGGATATTAAAATTGTCACTAACCCCAACATAAAATCTACTAGCTCCGTGTGTCTGACTAATGGAAATGAACGATTTATGCATGATTTGGGATATGCATACAGTATTCCCATCCAATCAAAATTAATGTTCTCATTGTACTCATTATAATAATTCAATGTGACAGCTTGGATATATACTGATAGTATTCACCAGGTAACTTTAAAAGCATTTGGAAATAAAACACATCATCATCATTTTCAGTTGAAAGAACTTCTGAGTAGCTGTGATGATAAGGATATTGAGATAAGAGACATCCGGTCACACCTTTGTAAAAATGAAGACAAGCTGTATGATATGAAAAATGCTTGTGGTAAGTGTGAGAACTGGATTTTGGAATTCATTTGATTTTGCTGCCTTTAAACTAAACTTTTTAATTGTAATACAATTGTACTTGATAAATACTTTAGTGTAGTGTATACATGGTTAGGGATGCTGACATTCTGTCACTCTTAATTTTTCCCTGCTTCTAGTAGAAATGATTATCTTAATATCCAACTGTTTTTCACAAATGTGGCCTAATTTTACACAAAGAAATCCATTTAAAATTCCTCCACATATAAAGGTCTCCGAAAGACTTGAGTGTCACATAAAAGCAAACAGCATGCTGGGAAAAAAGTTTTGAAACTGAATTTTGCGACAGTTGCTACTGGAGTATTATACCCAAATTTGATTCAAAATATAGTTTCTGACAGGTTTTTTTGGACAACCAATTTAGGATTTAGTTAATGAGATATAGATAATAGTTCTCTTTGTAAGGATGCTTCTGTTATTTGAAATAATTTCCATTAGAAAAAGTTGATATTGATGATGGTATTAAAGTTATAATCTGTATAATGAAACAACCATAAACTTAATTTGACCTCATTTAGAGGGTGATTTGATTTATCACACTTTCAAATAAAGACGTTTGACTGTTTTTCATACCAATTTAAGCATTATTGCATTAATTTGGAACAGATGATCTTCAACAAAAGCTGCAGTTGTCTGAAGGGTCCATTAGTGAGCATAAAGATAAACTTCAGGAAACAACATGCCAGCTGACCAAGATAAAGGTAGATGATCAGTTAATTAATTGCTGAGTAATTTACTTTAAATATATTTTTATACGCCCGTCGAAGACGGGGACGTATTATGTTATCATGTGAGCGGGCGGGCGGGCATGCGAACGATGTCTGCTCGATATCTCGAGTAATTATTAACAGATTAACTTCAAACTTCACAACAAGGTTAATTACCATGAAACCACGGACAAGTTTGATAACCGCCATTATCCGACCGTAATTACTGGAGTTATTACCCTTGGTTTCATTAATGCGATGCATGCGTTCCATGATGTTGTATTGCACTCATTGATCTACCAGTTATGTTGAATGATTTCTCTTTTAATATCAATTACTCACAAATACTTCATATATTTCAATCATACAAACAACTGCTCATTCAATGTGTGACGGGCGTATTATATACCGCTCGCGGTAACCTTGCTCATATTATTTTTTATTTTATAATATTATTTTAAGATTTTCATGCATTTTTTCATTAAATGACAATAATTATAGTATGGGGCCATGTTACTTGGTAACATAGTTTGGATTTGCATTTTGCTTACACCAAATTTGATTCAATTGTTTTGGTTAACTTTAAATATGCTACTATGTGCAATCTTGGTTTCCAAGAGTAGACACGTGGTGATAACATCATCATTTTGAAGCATGGATCCCTGATGTATGAGTCGTTCAATATGTGATGGAATAATTAATAAAATACCTGACAGGTAATGTTCATCCAAGGAAATTATGTCAATGAATAAATATGTTGATGTTGTAAGCAAGACGTTCGTTTCCAAGGTAATAAAATAACATAAAACTGATACAATTGTTCAAAACTCCAAGCTCTAGTATAATTGTTGTTTGTTGCAATTAATACTTATACCTTGTTGTTCCTTGACCATGTACTCTTTGAAGTGGTACATAGTGTATCTATTATGATAAGTGTTGAAATATATGCTACTTACTGTGATGTGGCACTGATCAGATCTTATGCTAGGTTTGAAAGTCTACATGTGAGTCCAGAGTCTGCATATGGATTATTGTAAATTCACATTACATATGGTACTGCTTCAAATATATGCATATAACTATCTTGGATTTTTGAAAATGAAACTTGATGCATTATATATTTTTCTGGTTAACAAATTATGTGTGCTTCAAAATTCCTGGTCCAAGTTAATCATGTCAATTACGTCAATTTAGCAGCGTTTTAAGCCCTATAGGCTTCTAAAAGGCATATACCCTAGTATTTATCAGGTATAACATTAAAGTGTGATGGCACTTAAAAAGGTTCCATGCATGCCCCACCATCTGTGGGAAATATTGTAATATAACCCTGTATTAGTTGTTGTGAACATGTAAAACCTAATCAATCTATCATCATCCTCTGCTTCAGGGGCATTGTACACGGCTTGAACACAGAATAGCTGAACTGAATGAAACTTTTAGGAGCCATCTTCCTGAAGATGAGTTTCGGGAAGAACATAATATGGACTGTCTTGACATTGATCTTTTGGCATCATACGTAGAAAAGACACTGAAGATGGTATCACAAAAGCAAGACAGGTACATGTATACTTGTTTAAAACAAATATTACAGGTAACTTATTTAATTAAGGAGCCCTTCTCTACTACCAGAGATTATAACTATGCATAGGAAACGTTTCTTTCAGCACGACTATACATGTAGCTTCGATAAATCTTTATGAACATTTTGTCATTTATGAAAAATTTATAAAATTTGTTGTAAAATTGGTTACAAAAAAATGTAAGCGTGTTTCAGAAAACATTAAAAAAAAAAAAATTGAGAAAAAAAAATATGGTCTGAAATCTGTCAACATGTGATACAGTTCAAATATGATCATTTCATGTTGATGAAAAATACTTCTCATCAACTCACACATGCAATTTATATATTATGATGCTTATTTTGGTTTGAATGCTGCAACAATCCAAATTAAAGACTTACATTTGGCTGTAAAATTGTTAGGCCACACACCATCTTTACATACAAGAAACAGGAACTTTATCTGCTGTACCAATAATGCATGATAACGTATTGTCCAGACTCCTAGGCATTACCAAGTGGAATTGAAAGGGTATCTGTTACATTGTAGCTGGAGGCTTACATTTATAGTTTCTTTTGAAGTGATCCTAAATATTATGTATCAAAACTGTTAACGTTTATAGACGTAAAAAATATTTTCATGAGAAGACTCAATATTACAGAATTCAAATTCTCAAAGAAGAGCTTGCAAGGATGGAGAGTTCTGTCGAAGAATTGAAAAGTTCTAAAGGTAACCTCAATTTTCTTCGATGAGTCTCAACTTTAAACTAGCATTGCAGGTTGTACTGTTGGGGAAGAAAACGTGCACAGACTGAAATATTCAAATGTTGTAAATACTTAGTTGATCTGGAAGTTAAGAATCAGTCAGAATAAATTACACAGAAAAAAATGTTGTCATCATCATAAAGTTTGAATATAAACATTTCATGTAGATAGGTGTACTTTGCAATTTATTATCAAAATTTTGATTGAATGCAATATCAATTAACACACCTTTTTCTATTTAAACAGATATGTTAATAATGGAAAAGAGCGAATTTGAAGTTAGGATTTCTGCACTTGATGGGGAAAAGGTTGGTCCCATTACATTACTAAAGGATGTTTAAATGTTCTGTCCAAAATTTAAAAAGGTTATAATATACATTGTATTATTAATTTTCACGATAAAAGAAACTTTATTTGGAAATCAGACTTGATGAAGGGCTAAATATTCAAATTTAGTGAAGCCTCCACCATCATAGACATTGGTCTACCTGTCTTTTTTTGAACTCACTTTTTTTTATAATTACCTTCATTTATTGTTAAAAAATGAAATTCTGTGTGCCTTTTTAATCAAATCCAGGTCATCTTACTGGCAAAGATGAAGACTGAAGAAAGTAAGATCCACGAACTGGAGGCATCAGTATCCAGTCTGACCATCGACTTAGTAGGCAGCAAAGATGAAATTATGACCCAGGAGGTAGACTTAAAGAAAGAATTCTTACAGACTAAAGCATTTATAGGTCAAATGAAAAAGATAGAGTTTTTGCTGGAGCATGTCTAATGTCAAAAATTATTAATCAAACAGTTCTATAAGTTCAAAATGACATGGCATATTTGACCCTATTTCAAGTTCAAAAAGACATGGCATATTTGACCCTATTTCAAGTTAATGACAAACTACAGCAATTTCTTTTTGTGTAGTTTCTTATTGCTGTTATTTAATGAAAAGAATCACTGTAATGTATGTCAAATTCATTGAATCACTTTAACGTATAAATCGCAAAAATAACTGTCATGAAGTATGACTTTGCACATAACGTATACAGTATTCAAATTATAGCCATAGTAATAGCATTTTTACATGTATGCCATGAATCAATCACAAGAATTACACTAAACGGTAATGTTTTGTACTATATTTGTTTCCAGATGACCATAAACAAGCTGGACAGTGAAATAAAAAGTCTTGCCACAGATAAAATGGCTCTGGAAGAAAATTTGATGTCCGCACAGCAAGAGATAAAAAATTACATGGTTTGTTCTTGTGATAAATTCATGTATGTTAGTTACTCTCAGTTAACATGACGATTTGTATATATATAATATAGCTATCAAGAATTTGGATAATGAATATGGGATGAAGTTAATTGGCAATATATGTGCTTAAAAATGCAAACCAAGAGTTTGGTATACCATAGTGTATTATAACTACGTGTATCATATTTTAATGTCATACTAACTCAAATTGCCTTTTTTCTGCAGAAAAGATATGAAGAGTCCCAAAAATCATTACAAACTAAGTGCGAAGCTGTGCAGTCTTTATCCAAAGATTTGCAAGCGTTGACAGATTCATTGACAGAGGAAAGGTAAAACAAGCCAAATTAGTTCAAATGTCATTTAATTAACTCACACTTATAAGTCATGGAAAGCTTACTAGTTTTCCTCATTTAAAAGGAATTGAAATTAAAACCTGCAGCCTCATAACACTTGTGCAAGATATAACATTATAGAATATTTTAATGTACATACTTAGATTTGAGATATTTTTATATAAATGTAAACTTCATTTATTTTACAACAATTATGAAACAAGCTTTTTCAACTTATATTATACTCTTGTTGGCCTAAATGAAAGCATGCAGGGGTCTTAATGTGGGAGGACACCACAGTATGCAGAGAAAATGTTTAACTCATGTGGTTCGACAGGTGACCCTACCTTTTTACTCCTGATCGGGTCCTAGACCTTGAGTTTTTATATTTGATGTTGAAAGCACCTGCATTTGGGTTAAATTTACACTATTTGGTGACCACTAAGGCTCATGGGCCTATTGTATTTTTATGTTTTTTAATTTGTATCTTGTAGGACAAATCATGAGGCAACATCTTCAAAACTATGCAAGATGCAAAGTCAGATGGTAGACACTGAGGATGAACTGACATCAATTGTAGCTGATACCAAGAGTTTGCAAACAGAAATTCAGGCATGCAATATGATGTGAACTTATTTAAGATAACAATAAACTGAACCATTTTCATTGAGTAAATTAAAACACATTTTGATATTGGTTGTGAAATAAGATACAATTTAAAGTTACCTCTTTCAATATAGTTTTGAATCAATAAACAGTAATAGTTGAAATATTGCTTTAAGTGAATATAAACTGGAACATCATGTGCTATTTATTAGTGTAGACAAATTGATGTTTGCTCCAGCTAAATTGATACCTGACATCTTTTCAACATTATCCTCACAAAACATGCTGTATGTATACTGGGAAGAATGTCATGCTTTGCAGTTTCAGTTAGGTGTCAATTTGAACAAGAAGCCTTTGATAATGAGTGGTTCTATCATCTGTGAACACTGTCTTCATATCACCATATCTGTATGCATGTTTGTTGTGCAGACACAATACCTTAAATCAATAAAACTTACAATTTATGTGTAGCTATTACCGGTGACCATAATGATAGTTCCTAGCCCCAGACTTGACATGTTTTAATATGTTGAAAATCTATAATTATACGGAAAATTAACAATTGGAATATGATAGAATAGTTCCTACTGTCTTGTACCAAATTATATTTGATTTGTGATAATTGCATTTTGAAATATGGCTGAATTTATTGATGAACAGAAATTGAACAAAAATGAGAAAAAGCTGCAAGACTCATTAGAATCTGCAAATCAAATGATAGAGAGATTTGAGTAAGAGCCATTTTACTATTTAAATTTTGCTAACTATTATGCATGGAAAGTTTTCTTGCATGAGTTTCTTATTTCCAGTTTTGATTATGGATTCATTACTACTTTTGTTATGTTTTGTCTTCCAATTGATGGACTCCGTTTGGTTTTTCATTTATGTTACTATGGAACATCATCAGCCAAAACACTAAAGGTTAACTGAACAAAATCTGGAACAACTTATTTTGAAATGGTCATCTGAAGTTTAGCATTTAAGAAGCCAAAACATTTGTGAACATTGTTATGCAGATTATCAATGACTAGTTAATTTAATGTGGTATTATTATATCTATAGACACTTGTATTAAAAGATTGACACCCTCTTTGCCACCCAACCTGGGCAATGGATTGAGGAGGGAGGAGTTGATAGTGGAAGAAGATCGTAAGGCAAAACAAAAGTGCCTGTACATTTTGTTATTACACATTTTGAAAAATGCATAAGTTTGTAATTGTATGATAGTGCTATTTTTTTTAAATAACATTAGAGGCAGATTTTAATGTGTAATGACTCATGTCTGCTTTGCAGTGTGCCTTGTAAATCCCCCCTCCTGAAACAATGCTATTTCAGTCTACCTCTGATTATCCAGATTTCAGTCTTCCAAACTCACTGTTAATATTTTAGAGTAAATGAATGGTCACTGTAATTCAAATGGTTTAATTTTAGAAAATTAATTATAAAATTTAAGGTTAGATTTCATGGTAGTACTGTCATATTTTTTGTAATGCAGATATTTTATGCAGATAGTGTGATGTTAACATCGAGAATGCTTTCCTTTCTTGTGACATTATTCCGTCTTTGCGTATTGCAGAGTTATCTTCTCTTATGAGCAGGTATTGATTGTTACGTCATTTGTTTGTGAGAGCAACGTCATCAAATTTTAAGAAAATTACGTAATTTTCTCACACAAACCAATGACGTAATGGTCAATCAATACCTGCTCACAAGAGAAGATAACTCTGCAATACACAAAGATGGAATACATACAGGAAGATTAGTTCCTTAAGTTTATATGCTGATTTGTCTCAAAACAAATGTAAAACCATAATGATAATGACATGTTCTATCATGTAATTAATCACAAATTTATTTCTGTAATTGTTAGAGTCAGCACTAAACAATGTCTTACTTTCAGATTAATTCACACTCTCCGCCTAAATTTGGTCATCCCAGGATCATATATTTTGATGCATAATACAGTTCAGAAGAAGCTTTTCTTGATTTCTTTTATCTTGTTAAAATGTCTTAATAGTTTGAACATGACAATATATTCAAATAAAATGTTATTTGTCCTGGAGTTATTATAAAATCTATGTTTTTTTAAACTATAAATGATCAAACTCATCTGATCTGAAGGAATTCCCCTCAATTAGCAAAATGTTATAAGCTCTTGCTCTTCTCCATGATCATTAGGAAAAAAGTCCATGATTTTGTTTTGTTACCAGATATTCGATGAGTCATTGGTAATGGCATTTCTTCAACTAATGCAAAATTTTAAAAATTGGAAAATTATATATTTTTCTTTTTTTCTCTTCTTTTTTTTTGGTGGTAAACAGTATATTTCTTGTACTAGATATAGAGTTCAAGCATTTAACTTCGGTATGATTTCCAATTGGTGGCAGGGAAAAGATTGCTGATTTAACAGAAGAAATGGAAAACAAGATCAAGGAGAATGAAGAATTAATGGGAGAAAGAGATGAGCAGGTAACTTTATTTTGAGTTTTGAAATTTTAGAATTTTCATAAATGTACTATGATAAGTTAAGATCACTTCGTGGTCCTGACCAACTATTAAGGTTATTTTCATGATGATCTGAAATCCAATACAGCAAAAATCTTGAAATCTATGAGAAAAAATAAATTGAGCTATATTTTTTAGAAAAACTGAAATATCTATAAGTTCACAATTATTGTCTTCATACTTAAGTATTTTACCATATGTAATGCGAAAAAGGGGGTCCTGAGAGTCACTGTTATACAAGAAGCAATGGTTGATCATAGTGGTAAGAAATATGTGGGGTATTATTTGGCCATGGCATAAGTTTCTGTTCTATTAAAAGTCTTCTTTTTTATTTATATATAATATTTGTGATACAAACTGTAAGTACCTGGTAGATGTACATTTTGACTTTAAATGTTTTCTTATTTATTCATTTTATATTATTTTTTTTAATATTTCACAAAATATATACTTTCACTCACTATGACATCCTCTCTTTCTTTAAATTCTTTAATAGTTTGATGCTAGAGGCAATCATTTTTTCTTCATTTCAGGATAAGAATATGAATGGCGAAATAGAGACAAAAACAAAAGAGGCATCTGCACTTGAGGAAAAAATCAAAACACTTAAAGAAAGTGTGTCCTCTAAAACAAAACAAATCAAAGAAGTTGAAAAGGAGGTAATTGAACTGAAATGCACCTGAAATGCTTTGTTTTTATATGATTTATTTTTGCTTTGGTACAGCATCTAGTGTCGGTCTACCATCATTATCAATCACAACAGTTTACTTTTTAAATATATTTGTAATGTTTATTGGCTTTGCATATAGGATGTATTCTTCAGATAAAATTATAGGGAAACAAATATATAATTATGACATCTGTGATAGGTTGTATTTATCAACTTTTCACCTTTTTCTTTTTTTCTTTATAGATATTGGATATATTTTGATCATAACAATCAATCAAAAGAAGAAATGTTGAGCCTAGTTTTGGGATAATGAAAGAGTGCAAACTAAGTTTTTATGAATTTGTTTACTCTATATATATATATATATAGTTCAGTATCAAAATGTGATTTTGGAGGAACATATTCAAATACACACTATTTACCTTTTAGGTTGATTTAAAAAAAAAACTTTTATATGACATTTGAAATTGGTACTGGTGTCCAAAAGTGTTGCATGGTCCTGGGGAGAGGAAATGTGCAAAGAAAGGTCAAAACAATTTGAATGGTTTATATTTTATAGAATCACATTTACACCATGAATTTGATAAAAATAACAATGCTACTAGATTAACACTATAAATTTGTTTACCATTTGCAGAGATGAAAATGTAGGAAATTGATTAAATCATTCGTTTTATTCTTAATGAGTTTTTAGGTAAGAAGCCTCAAAAGTAAGTTAACATCCCAGAATAAGCTCACAGATAATAAGGAAAAGGAGATTTTTAAACTTGATTCAGCCCTTGAAGAAGCTGATAAAAAGAAGTCAGAACTTCAAGAACAAATAGATAGTCTGATGTCAGAAGCATGCTCAGAGAAACAGAATGCTGAAGCAGCTAAAAAACAGGTTTGTAAAGTTAGGAACACTTGGTACATGCATGTGCCATGTTTAGTGATAAAATTTATACTGCTTGCCCTGTTCATCTAAACGTGTAATTTTTCCTATTTTCTTAATTTTTATTTTTTTTATTTTCCTGCTTGAAAATTTAACATTCTATAGATAGTTTCATTTTTGCATTAGAAAATATGCCAAATATGCCTATTAACACTTATTTTGCATCTTACTGAAAGTATTGAACATACCAGTATGAGAATGATGTCAATATGTTACCCTTTCATTTTATTTCTAGTCAAAAGATATGCAAATATTGAGTGAGAATGCAGTGAAAGAAAAGGAGGAAACTGTCAAGAAATGTGAGGCACAGATAGCCGATATGACCAGCACGTTGGAGAAATATCAACAGGAAAATCACAAACTTGTAGCACAGAAAGACAAAGAAATAAAAACACTTAAAGCAAAGATTCACACAGTAGAAAAGGCTGGAAATAATTCCCGAACAGAGGTACAGATAATGCAATAATGTGTGAAGTTTTTCTACCTCTCAGTTTGAGTAATCTCAATAAAACCAACACCTCAACATCTTAGCATTCACTTTATGAGATATTGAATTATTCAAAAGTATTTTTTTATTTTTGAGTGAAACACTCGGATTGAAATTGTAGAATAAAGAAAATGTATTGTTTAATAGGGCATTAAAATGTATTTTTTAATAGGGCATTCCAAATCTTTGTTTTGTCGTTTTAGATTGAGCAGAAATTGGAAGATTTGCATGTGGAAATTGAGCAACAAAAAAGGCTTATGGAAACTTCTGAGGAGGAAAAGGTTTTCTGACATCATTTTTTTCTATGTATAACATTACAAAGGCTTTTCCAAATCTATAAGAATTATAAAATTTGTTCATTTCCATTGGGAAATTCACCGTAGAACTTTTTCAATATATTGTTTTTATTATCAAAATTGCACACTTAAGAATTGTGTAAAATTATTTAATAGACACATGATGTAATTATTGAACTTGAAACATGACTGATACAAGTCATATTATTTACCATATATCAATATATTAAAAGATAGCAAGGTGTGATGACCTTCATGTTTACCTTAATATAAACATCATATAAATATTTCTTATAGACATTCTTTTATTTCTTTACAGAAATCACTTGAAGAAAGATGTAAGGATTACTTCAACAACCTGACAGGTCTTGAAGAAACCATATCAAGAAAGGTTTGATTGATATAGCTATGTTAACGCTTGCTTTGCATTGCCACTGTATATATAGACATACCTAAAACGCCAGTAATTGAAAATCTACCTTAAATATGAAGGACATGAACAAAATTTATTGCCAAAATCAATGAAAATTATCAGTATTAAAACTGCATTCTATTTAAAGTCATAAATTCCTTAATAATTCTGAATATGATTAAAATCATAACATACTAATTTTAAATTAAGTATTTGTCAAATTTGTGTGGAGCCCTGATCAAAATTATTGAAGTATAACTCTCAATAGAATGTAGTTTAATGCTTCAATAATAAGTATGTGAATTTGTGATTACAATGAAATTGTATTGCTTGTAATTATTAGATGTATTCAAGTTAGTTGTCTGGTTTTGTTTGTTATGCTGTTTATATGTGGATAATCCACTTGACTTTCTATCAACTGTTTCTATTCCCTCCCCGTCAAATAATACTGCTCTCCAAAATGTATCACATTCTCATGGTCCAGCTGTGGATATATAAAAAAAAAATCAAATACATGTAGATCTGAAAAGCACTAGCGCTGTCATTATTAATCTTCCGACATTTACACATAAATACAACTTCTGACATCATTTATAATAAGGACAATGTATATTGTGACATCATAAAGAAAGGGAGATACTTATTATTAAAATAGTCTAATTAATTGCAGTTTTAATGTCTTCGGTATATTGACAGGAAGAGAAGATTTCAGAGCTTGCAGATCTGGTTGCTAGTCAGAAAAAGGTCCTCAAAACCTCTACAACACAGACTGATCCAGTAAAGGAAAAGGTAGCACCAAGTCCTAAATCCAGAAAGGAACAAACCCCTCAAGTACCACAGGTTTGAATATTTTTGTTCATATGGTAACAAAATTTGTTTTGAAGAGAATCAGATATGTTATGATGAAATATAATTGACAGTACACTCTTTATTTTTTAAACAGGAAGTTAATTTGTTATCATTACCTGAGATACTTCTCAGTATTTTACAATTCTAATAACTTGCCTGATGTAAAGGCAGTTTACATGTTAGCTAATTATAAGCTAAAGGAACTAAGAAATTGTTTGAACATTTATATTCTCCATTCATGTGAAAAGAAAATACAAAAAACTGTGCTTCTCAAAATGCCAAAAAACTAGAACCAACACTTAATTATATTGATAATTTAGAAAGTATTCTTGGAAGGTTTGCACCATATACTGATGGATATTTGGAATAAAAATTTGATATTTCTATTCATTCAGCTATAGTTGCAACAATTTTAAGGACTTCCTGATATACAAATTTACAATAGGCACTTAACTTGTTAATATGAGTCTACAGCTACTTAAACTACTGTTCACATTGTACAGTGATTCCAAGCAGACAAACAAGAGCTCCCTTCCCCTTATATTATTTTGTCAAACAAACCTCATTTCAATGATTAAAAGAAATGGAAAACCAAAATTGCCACCGAATAAATTCTTATAGATATATTATGACATGTAATTACGGTTACTGTCAAAATCTTGTCATATTCTGTGTGTATGACCTCATGCAATAACCATTCTTTCACAAATCCAATTTTCTATATATACACCATTGTTATATATTTATATAGTGTATCACCAAATCATTATGGCTGTTCTTCTTGGTACTTAATCTTCAGTTTATTTCAGACTCCACAACATGGAAGACAAGGAACTGTTAATGGTTATAGAACAAGCACTCCTCAAGCTTACACTGCAGCCACACCTAAAACCACAACTCCTCGACTGACAGAGACAGCATACACACCTGTCTCTGCTCAGAGAACGCCAAAACCTACCCCCAAAACCCCACAAGGGACCTTTACCATGAAAACTCCACAGAGAAGTATATTGAAACATGACTGTATTGATTCTGCAGTTAAGAAAAGAAGGGTTGTTTTTGCATCACCAAAAGAAAGCTCTGATAGTTCAGATACAGACTCCTCACAGCTAATGGAAATAGAGGTATGTAATTTCATTTAAGAATGTTTGCTCATCATTTTCAAAGTATTTCAACTTGTAAAGTAACTTTTTTTATGATCAGTATTTAGACAATGTGTGTAAACAAAAAACAAAAAAATACACGGCAAGAAATGCCTTATAAAATTAGGTTGTTGTGCCCTTTTTCAACTCTCATTTCCCAATGACCAAAGTTGTCTAATATGTAACTGCTGCTGCTGTCTTCTGTCTTTAAACGCTTTTTACAAATGACTTCCTCCTAACTGATGCAAAAAAACTTCTCCTCTAGAACTATGTGATGGATTTAAACCATATTTTATATGAAGCATCCTTCGGTTGTGATAATAAAAAAAATATGCAAACTCGGGGGACGACCTCTCGGAGCGATGTTTAATTTGGCTAGGTTGCTTTTGGCAACTGTTGCTTTGTAATCCACCATAATTTTTAAGAAGTATCATTAGGTGGTGATGATTCAAAAGAGGGCCAAAAAGCTTTAATAAACTTGATTGCCATGAAGATGTACAGGCCAAATGGCCCTATTAATTGTTGAGCCATATTGAGGCTATCAATATAAAGAAAATTTGTAAGGGAAGAAAGTGCAGGATGATTTCCCATAATATTTAAGATATATATTGGAAGAAGTGATTAAACTTTACTAAGTTAAGTAGCAATAAAGGTAATGTTTTTCTTTTACATCTCAATGTTTTGATATACAATGCATTTAATGAAAAGAATGCATCGACAGGTCTGAAAGTATTACACTTTGTCCCAATAACATATTTAATGGTTGTTCATTTTAAACAAATATAGTTCATCTTTTTGAAAACTTCAGAGAAAAGAGGTGTTGGTTTTTTTTGCTATTTTCCCCTTGAATACTCATACCACATATGACTAAGGTCAAGGAATTGTGTTTTTTTTTTTATTAAATTGTTCCAACTTTTGAGTCAAATACAACTAAAGCATACACATTTTTTAAACATCATAAAAATGGTGAGGAAAACAAATCAATATCAAGATTTTAGCTAATGTGAAACCATTTGACTTTTATTATTTGTTATTTATCTTTTTTTGAGAGGTGTAACATTAAAGTACTGTGAGAGTTAAAGAGAGTTCAAACTTTGTGAGACAACATCCTTAAATGAATTGGCACCAAAATCAAATTTACTAGTAACTGTGAATGTAATCTGTTTAGATATAGATTTAAATTGAAAATATATCATAGAGAAAGGCATGCAAAGTATGCTTTTAGCAACATTTGAGCTGACCAACTTCGATTCCTTGATAAAACCAATGTTTTAGGTAGTGTTGGTACATTTACCTGTATGGCATATGGGTTCCTTCCTGTTCAATGATTTTACATACCAAGAAATAAACAGGTATCTAACTGCTTTCAAAACTTATAGCTTGAAGTTAACTTTCCACTCAATTTTTTTTTTTGGGGGGG
>NW_018408551.1:970956-976754 GCF_002113885.1 Mizuhopecten yessoensis
GGCGTATGATGTTGCTAAAAGGTCAGTCAATTTTTAATGAAATACATTTATTCCTCTTCAGACAAATTATATTTAAATGAGATAATGTGATTGGTGCATGCTGTCTTGTCATTTCATTGGGTTTTTGTAGATCAATGAATTAGAGAACCGTTTGAAGGGAAAGAAAGGCAGTACACCTCTGCTTGTGAAACCATCTCCAAAGGTACGGGGTATGGACATTGATGACTTTGACAAGGAAAAGCCTGCCTATTGTACAGGAACTGTCCCACTCAACAGAGTGCCACGAGGAGGGCAAGTAAAGACAAGCAAAAAAGAAGTAAGTGTTGAAATTAAATTTAAATCAAGCAGATGCTTACATCATATCTGTCAAACCAGGCAAAACAGAGTTAACATTTCATGTAATATTTTTAAAATCAAACAGAACTTGTCAATTTTTGATACTTTCCATTGTAGATATTTGTTACTTTGTGCTATTAAATAACTCTAATACACGTACGCTGCATCTGTGCACATTAAACATAAAAAAAAAATCAAGCTTAAAGTTGTTAATGGTGATTTTATGGATTATAATGTCCAATACATTTACTTGTCTATGCTTTTCAGAATGAGAAGATGTCAAGCTTACAAGATGCAGAGATGAAAAAATTCAAGGATTTGTTTCCAAATGAGCACCCTGTTAGTATATCAAGCTTTGTGCATCCATGTCTCTATGGCTCTGTGTCTCCATGTGTCAGAAATTAACAGCTTCTGTAGGATCACTTCAGAATAATTAATCCAATTTCAGCTAATTTTTGGTGGTGAATGTTGCTTCAAGGGATGGGAAAGAAGCCAGCTGATTTTGGGGTCACTAAGTTAAGATAACCAAATTATAGGAAAACGATGGATTCTTGATGCTATTTGTATCCAAACATATTTACTGTATCATGTCATGTTCAATTCTTCAATTATTATGTCCATTTTTGTTTCAGAAAACACCACTACAGAAATCATGCAATGTGCGTAAAACACCAAACAAGCCACCTGGAAAGTTTTTCAAGAACTCACCAAAAGACAGACCAAAGAAAAACAAAAAGACAAAAGGAACGGAGGAGACATCATGGTTTGATTTAGATTCTGTATTTGGATTTGGTCCAGAGGATTAGTTAATAGTTTTTGTGAATTTAAAGATCCAGTTGTATGGGAGGAGTTATGGTTCTTAGTCCAAGAAAATAACACGGGATGTGTTCAGTTTGGAAAACGTTTGAGTAATTAAGACCAAGTTGAACTTCATACTACTTCTACATATTTATTGTCTTTTGATCAGCAGTCAGCACAAACATGCAAATGCAATGACAGATAAATATAACATCTTCCTACTGAAGACAGCCTGGGTTTTATAGAAAGCATCCTACAGCATTAAAAATTCTATGTTAGCGAAGCATTGCCAAAATATTTAAATACTTTTATGAATGAACATTACTGTTGCCAGAAATTATCTTACAAGAATTAGTTGGAGTGAAAAAGTAAGTAATTAAAGTATATCAAAAGCGATTTATTTTATATACTTCAATTACTATATACTCAAAGGTGCTTTATCATCAAATATGCTCTGATTGTTATTTATTTAACATGTTGATTAAGTAAAATTTGCCAGTGAACAAATGTTTTATTCAAACTTTTGATGAATAACTTGTAATTTTGAATTATTGAATTGTTTGTTAATATTTGAATCGTTTTATGTGGGGGAAAAATGTAAAACCAGGTATGTACATAATTTTTATGATTGGTGATTCTTTAACTGCACTTGTGCATTAGAGATGTTTGTTAAGGATTGTGATATTGTTATCAGACAAAGATTATTTTAATATCTGATCTGAGATTGTTACGTATTATTTGAATACCTTCTGCTGGATAAAATTAGTTTCAACTTCAAACAAATATGTTGTTTTACACACTTATCATATGGAATTTATTATATATCAAGTGATGTGATATTTTATTATTCTGTGTCAATGTATCAGTCAAAATTATAAAAGAATCTTATTGTTGAAAATTGTATTGAAGTTGTATCATCAAAAACTTTTCTGTTGTAATAAAATAAACATACATTTTTCAAGCTACTTTTACTTTTGCCTGATTTTTCCTGGAATATTATTCATGTTATACCAAACAGTTTCTTTGCACCTGTCCTTTCTCTGAAAAGGTGTAATTCAGTTGAACACAAATCTAGGAGAATATCACATTTGTATAATTCTCCTTACATAAAGTTTTCCTGGAAAGGGTTTTAACCATACTTTAAAGGTTGTACAGTAAATATCTTTCGATGAATTTCTCTTAATAATTAAAATAAATATCTTGCATACACAACAAAATATATTTCCAATTATAACTTTGTATTGATAAAAGAAGTTTATATGAAATGGTGTTTTTTATGTGAAATTGGGATGGAATTGCTTTAGCATATTTGGGTACATATGCCAAACATCAAACAGACTGAATTAAAAAAAAAAAAAGCGTTTTTTAAGGCGTTATAAAATGTTTGGTATTATATGTACACTACCCAGAACATTAATAAATAGCAAAATTTGATATGACATGAGGCGGGAAGAGATTCTAGATACAGTTAATTGTTCGATGATAATGAGCGGATCGGTCGGGTAGTAAACACTCCAGCCTTCCACGCAGGCGGCCGGGGTTCGATCCCCGAAGTCGTCGTACGCATGGATATTCAGAGAAAGTGTTTTTTTCCTGCCCACATAACTCCAACAAACCAGGTGGAGAATAGATTGGTCTGTGCTGTAGCATTCCAGTGAGGTGGCACTATAAATGATGCCGTTGGAAACACGGTCCCAAACGGCATCATTTATAGATATAACATGTCCCAGCTCCTGCGAATTCCTCAAAATTGTATCCATTAATGTATATGCTAATTGTATTAATTGTATATCTATGTGCTGTAAAGCGCTTTAGAGTGGCTTAGGTTAGCTAGATATGGCGCTATATCAAATGCTGTATATTTAATTAATTTAATTTAATTTTAATGTGCATTATAATGACAATTTTTTTCTTTCAATATAATTAAAAATTATTAAATATTGCATATTAATGTTAATTACGGAAAAGATATACCAACCCCAGTGCAATGAACACGCATGATTTGATACATAAAATCTCATCATGACATCTTCTAATACGGTAAAAGGAGATGTTACCTGAGGCTAAGATTATAGCTACGTACAATATGGTATTAGACTGGAAAAAAAATGTTCTAAAATGCACCATCAAAAAGAATTGATAAAACTGCAATAGCAGATTAATGAAAAGTTCCATATCCTTAAAGTTAGCAGCTAAATGGATAATACTGAAAATAAACGGTAGATAATAGATTCTAGGAGTTGCAAATCGTGCAGTAGATACATATGTTGGCTCTTAAAATGTAGTTGTTCCCGATTAAAAGGAAACCGCCGATTGTGCAGGGTCCCAACCTACAAAAAATGTATGTAACCTTTTAGTTAGTATCATGTCTTGGAACACAACACGCCAATTCTTTCAAACTTCCTAGGGTATCTATTGACTAATAAAACAAATTGAATTCAGCGTGTCACACTGCTGGTTTTCGATCTGTCGTTCTGTTTAGCGTATTTGTATATTAACAAAACGCACATATTCGTAAAAAGTATAACAACGTTATATATGAATACAGTAAGACATGTCACTACAATGAACAAATGATGGCATACTATTTCAAATTGCAAGAAGGTCGAGGAGATCCAATAAAAAGAGGAAATATAAAAATTCAAATGAAAACCAGCAAACTTTTGGACATGTATTTGATTTCTAAATAAAATAGTGATTTCACGAGCTCAGGAAAACGCATCGATATTAAACAATAACGTTGGAATAGGAAGAAAAAGTTCTGGATCTGTCACTTGTGATTCATGGTTCATACAAAGGATGGCGTCATAAGCTTTCTAATGAACAAAAGCAATTCAATTTTAAATTTGTCCCATATCTGATATAGGTACTCGAACAGTATGTTTTCCGACATGTTTGACTCAATGGTCTATGCAATGTGTTTCTGAATATGCCTGGCAGACAAATTGTTGTTAAAGTTATAATAAATGGTAATCAATTAGCCTGCACTATCCTTGGGGGAATCTGCGTAGTAATTCTGTTCTTTTTACCTGCCGCAAGCTTTTATTGAAATCTTTGAAGATATCTTTGTTTGCCACATTTACATTCTTAATATTGACCTAATCTGAATGCTTTCTGCTGGTTTTTAAAAATAATGTTTGATATTTTAAGTAATTATAACATATTATTCAAAAGTGAAAAGTTTAATACCTCTTGGTGACGAAACGACAAATTTGCTGATTTCAAGAGTTTGAAGTCTTGAATTTTCGTGAGAAACTTTCAGGTGTAAGACCATTCAGCTTAGGGCTATCATTTGACACTGAAGATCCAATCATTATTACAAAATGGAACAAACCGCGTTCTATGCCCACACGACTCTAACAAGATAAACATATTTAACTCAGTTTATTGAATTCCAATAAAATACTTGACGTATCTTTCAATATAATCCTCAGGCCTGTGTCATTTTAGTTTGTCTGATGTGAAGGTTGCTAAAATATATCTGTAGTACAAATAACAAGATGGAATGACGTCCACACACTTTATTCTTTATAATATTTCTGAATTCATGTCATTTTTAATTAATTATACCTTTTCCGAAAAATATTAAACTTTTGGGTTGATTTTATTACAAAGTGGACATCAATTTAACTCAAGTGGTCTAGAAAACGGTTCAACGCCATATAATTGTGGGGATTTTATTATTTTGAACGACTGGTAAAGAATTAATTGATTTCACAGACACGACCCACCCCTGTCATTTTATGTTCCGAACTTCTATTAACTATGGCAGTAAAAGTCCAAATACTCATTGTGTAACACAATAACATTTAATTCTAGACAAATGTGAAGCCGAGATCTGAGAACAGACCGTGCCCCTTCCAAGGTTAGAGAGCAGTCTGGTGGTTGCAGTTCAACTGTTTCCACCGAAGCACTGTCAGTTTTTTAGCCAAAATGAATTCATGTTGCCATACTTTGATGGTATATATGATAGCTGTTAAAAGTGTGTTATGTGAAACTGTTTTTAGTCTGTACTTTGGTTTGCTGCTTCATTTATAAGTTTGAAATATATGAAGCATTTAAGGAAGTATTTTATATGATATATCTTCTTTTCACGATTAACTGATCTGTCTCAAAAGGGAATAGTTCAAACCCGAGCAGCGATATTGACCATCGTTCAGAAACCGGGCAGGTGCTAGTTTCGATTTAACAGAATCAGATTGTCAGGATTGTACGTGCCAATTACGATACAATTTCACAATAGATGCCAGCTTTCTAGAAAAATAAAGCGAGGCTGATCATAAAACTAAACCTTTTCTCTCTATAGAAGTTCGACTCTTTAATCAATAACGCCATCAAATGACATATTTACTTATTGGTTAAATACAGCCACCACAAGAAGTGGGTTATAATTAGTGTCCAATTATGTTCATTTTATATGTAACTGCGCTAGATTAATTGGCATATGATATAGAATTTCTAACCTGTTTATTAGTTCACTATACACTGGCTTTATAGTTGAAATTATTTCCTTAAACTTTTATTTAGTTGATAATATTTATTAAAAAAAAAATGATTCTGAGTCTTTTTCTTTTTTTCCCCCAATCTGTCTAAATAATAATATTTGAAGACAAAATGCAGGACTGATTGAATATTATGAGGGAGGGGGGGGGGGGGGGGGGGGG
>NW_018408551.1:977085-983892 GCF_002113885.1 Mizuhopecten yessoensis
GGGGGGGGGGGGGGGGGGGGGGGGCGTACGCCCTTACGCCCTCACCTGGACCCGCCCCGGGATGTAATACAGCTCATTATAATTTTGGTCGAATTTTGCATTATTTTTCTTGCGCACAACAACGGTCAACTTCTTATAAAACGACACGCATTGTAAGGTTACATTATGACGTGATAGTAATGATATAATGGAAGGTGATGACGTAATCACATTAAGTTTTGGTTTAACTAGTTTAACAATTCTGTTTCTTTGCCATTTGCTATATGATGTTATTTTGTTCGAAGATGATAGCTTGGGAATGGGAGGAGGTTGGAGTTGATGCAGAACCCAATAAAGAGCAAATACGTGTCGAGTTATAGCTGAAATTCGAATAGCATAAACACATTATGTGCCTCCAAAGGGTCTGGAAAAAAAAGAGTAAGAGTAACATTTTAAATATCAGGTATGAAGCATCATAAAACCAAGGTGATCTAGTGCTAATTAGGTAATTGTCTTGCTTTGGGTAACGCTTTGAAAAAAAACTTCTCCCTAAAAATGAATGGTTTCAATTTAATTTGTAACGAAACGTCCTTGAAACAAAAAAGATTTATTTAAAAGAAATAATGAAGAGTGTGATCAAATGTACACAGCATGGCGGGGCCAAACATGGAAACTAGTGCTAACTATGTAAGTTGGGATATACCTGGACCGGAGACATTTTCGAATTACCCAGTTTCACTAGGCAAAATTTATCTAGTATTTTCAGTTGATTTAACTCTCTTCGTCTTAATTGATTTGATATTTGAAAATGCCTCGCTATTCGAACAAGTTACTGTAAATCCGATTTATTTCTAGACAATTTATTTTAGTTAAGAAACAATGATTTTTTTTTATATTTGTTGACTTATTCAGAAGTAATTCGACCATTGCAATATTATATTTTACTTCTATTTGAAAGTCAAATAGGATCTAAATAATTCTCAAGCAAACATTCGTTTGTCACGACTATAACTCGTGCGAGACGTTGGCTTTGTAACTCTCTCTGTTCAGACAGAGGATAATGTAGGCATCACTTTACTTTCTATATGTCGGCGTCAGCGATCTGATCCCATATACCAGAAGCATCCTTGTGAAATATTAAGAAATAATTAACATTGATTTTTACCTTTAAATTTTTATTAAAGACTTAAGATACGACCTTGCTTATGGTGAGGAACTCTCAATCAAATGCTGTAAAGTATACTTGACGGGGAAATCATTTACCTTTTTGACGGAGAAATGCTCTTATAGTAATACCCGTTAGCCTGGTTAGGTTCATGAAGAGGTTTTTGAGATTATAATATCAAGATTGACTTTTTCTTTAAATTATAGTACAGATATACATAAAACATTCAACTATATCAACGGTTACGTATACGTTGAAATACTTGTTCTGATATGTAAATGATAAGCTTTGGATTTTAATGATACCATTTACTTCATCTTTATATTTTTGTATTTTCAAATTTTGAGTAACTAACTTTCAACAAAGAATTCACATACCTAGCGAATACTGATTATATTTTTCTGAAGATTTTCGAAACAGAATCAAGCTGTTTGGGCACAGGAATGCCGTCAATAGATACATGACAATATGTCTAATGCGTCTTTTAATCGATATTTTAGCATTATGTTCAATCTTTGAAGAAATGACACTGAGAAAGAGAAAGTCTGAGTGGAGAATACGACTTGTCTTTTCGTTTTTGTGAGGTACTGTCATTTTACGGAGGCATTTTATACTAGATCTTTTGAATTCTAATGGGCTTTTGCGGTGTAAGGCTAAATTCTGACTATATCAAATCTCTATGTATAGACAAACACCCACCACGCTCCTGACCTTGCGGTTTGTTTGTTCGAAGCAATGCAATTAACTAATCAAGTTAATTTTTTGATGGAACATGAGTGCTCCTGTAATATTATGTACATTGAAAGACTGTTCACAATAAGGGCGGCGCTTCTGCAATTCAGTCAAGGCTATGGGAAAATCATAGATATATATTAAATTTGATCACTGTTGCTACTAATATAATTTATTTGAAACCTTGCAAACCGATAGAATTTTTATTAAAATGCTACAAAGTTCTTAATATCATTACGTTAACCCCTACGCTAAAGATTGTGGAATATTAACATTTATTACATACTTACTAATAAATACGTTTTTTTTTTTTTATATATGCGATACGACACAACTGCTCTAACCCATATCAGCCCTCGCCGTATCACACTCAAAACCCCGTATCAGCCCCGCCGTATTACACCCCAAAACCCGTATCAGCCCGCAAAACTCACATCACACCACTTTTGGAGAGAAAAAAATCGTTTGTCAATATTTCAAAAATAAAAATAATTCATAAGATAGTAGTTTTTATTAGTAAGTATGTAATAGACAGAATAAAACACGCCCTTTTCCATATCACACCCAGTATCAACCCTCGACCAATATCAGCCCTCGGGCCTTCGGCCCTTGGGCTGATATTGCAGTCTCGGGTTGATACTGGGTGTGATATGGAAAAAGGCGTGTTTCATTCTCTATTTAATGATAATATTTACGTTTAAATGTGATATATGAAAACATAAATTATAGTTTTGTTACAGTCAATTATTCTCTTATTTTCTTTTGTTATCATATCGATATGTTTTGATTTTTTTCACTGGATATACGAATATTTTTTCACAGTTCAGAAAATACTTACGGTGATATTGATGTTTGTATTGATTGAAATACTCTACATGTGTAAAGAGAATATTGCAGATATTGGATGGACGATTTTTTACTTATAATTTCATTTTTTTTCATATATATTTGAATATTGTATTAAATTTGCGTCATCTGAATATTCGATTATTATAGCCACGAACGATGACTGAACTTTAATGCCAACTATGACTTATTTTTCTCTTCCAATACTCGACATAACATCTGCCTCCCTCGACAAGGATTATTATGAGTACGTCCTTTAATAGGAAATATTTCTGACCACTTAACACTCTGTAAAACACGACTAAAACAATATGCGATTTTTAGGTCACCTGAGCTTTAGCTCAAGTGACCTATTGCTATCCGTTTTCGTCCGTCGACGTCCGTCGTCCGTTAACATTTTACATTTCAAACTTAAAGTCAAGTTCTGCTGGGCCGATTGAACTGAAAGTTGGTAGGAATGATCGCCTCATGGTCCTGACAAAGTGTTGTTATTTTTCGGGTCGATCAGAAATCCAATATGGCCGCCACGGCCGCCATTTTGAAAACCTATTTCAAACTTAAAGTCAAGTTCTGCTGGACCGATTGAACTGAAAGTTGGTAGGAATGATCGCCTCATGGTCCTGACAAAGTGTTGTTATTTTTCGGGTCGATCAGAAATCCAATATGGCCGCCACGGCCGCCATTTTGAAAACCTATTTCAAACTTAAAGTCAAGTTCTGCTGGACCGATTGAACTGAAAGTTGGTAGGAATGATCGCCTCATGGTCCTGACAAAGTGTTGTTATTTTTCGGGTCGATCAGAAATCCAATATGGCCGCCACGGCCGCCATTTTGAAAACCTATTTCAAACTTAAAGTCAAGTTCTGCTGGACCGATTGAACTGAAAGTTGGTAGGAATGATCGCCTCATGGTCCTGACAAAGTGTTGTTATTTTTCGGGTCGATCAGAAATCCAATATGGCCGCCACGGCCGCCATTTTGAAAACCTATTTCAAACTTAAAGTCAAGTTCTGCTGGACCGATTGAACTGAAAGTTGGTAGGAATGATCGCCTCATGGTCCTGACAAAGTGTTGTTATTTTTCGGGTCAATCAGAAATACAATTTGGCTGCCATGGCCGCTATTTTGCTACTAAGTTCTAATAGGCCGATCTCACTTAAAATTGGTCTAGGAATGATCAGCTCATGGTCCTGACAAAGTTAAGTTAACATTATACTATTTTTTACTCAAATTGGTACATATTTCAACAACAAAAATAAATACTGTAGACTCAGGTGACCGTTTAGGCCCATGGGCCTCTTGTTCTTTTCTAAAATGAAAATAAAAGTACAAAGAATCAAAGGTGTACACTTCGAAACCATGGATTAAAACTTCCGCCTTTTATATTTAAATTCATCTTATATAAAATAGTTATCGACACAAACACTAGCTTTCTTACGATCGCCAATTTGTTCTGAACTAGATCATAGATTATAATATGGATCGATAAAGAAATTATATTTACAATTTATTGAGTCAATTTATCAATAGGTGCTCCGGTTGGTACTTTGTTTCTGAGAACTGCACCTGCCACAAGTCTTTATGGGAGGCTCATTCTTTTTCGCTTTCAGGTCAAAGAAGAGAGATTCGCCCCAATGTGCTGTCCGATTAGAATCTAACCAAAGGAAAAAAGACTATATATATGTACATGCATTTGAACCCAGAATTGAAGATAAATAGAAAGGAAACACTAGTTCCACCATTTGGTATCCATTTGTCAACATTACTGAGCGAATTTGAATTCTAATTCATATATATCTAATATTAAAACTTGTTGCAATGCTGATATCCTACATGCATATGAAATAGTAAAGCATGGTTGCCAATTTGGACCTTCTGGTGGCTATCACCGATAAAGCACAAAATAGGAAAAATTGTTGACATAGTTAAGCTGATATGTAACAAGATCCCAGTGACCTTCTTATCAATCTTGTGTTGCTTGTGTCGGCCATTTTTATTATTTGCAGCTTTAGAGTTACACAATACAGAAGAATTATGGAGAAACTTTCAAAAAATAAGACGTAGCTTTGTTAAAATGAGACCATTGGTGATTTTGGTCCCCCACGTTACCCTTCATATCTCGGAATGCTCTCGACTCTGACCTTGATTTCATTTCCTAACATGATAGCATAACCCAAAGGTATGTATATACAAAAATAATAAACTTGTCGGTGATACCCACCAGAAGTCCCAAATTGGCACCCATCCTTTAATTGTCAATTCTATCTCTTCACGAACGTTAATCAAGTTTTCTAACAAGAAGAGTACTGCTCTAAAGTCTTATTTTCTAATTTTCAACATACACAACTTTTAACACTTACGGATCGAATACGAGACGGCAGTAGCAGCGGCATGTATACTTGCTACTAGTTAATGTGTTCCGCGACTTCCCGATCACACATAAGCTTCTATAACCCCGGGCCCATCGACGCAGAATAAACGAAAAGGTTATCTGCGTTTGAGTGTAATAGTTGAACCATCTTTGGGGAAGCAAGTGTCATCCGAAATGGATTGAATATTAAGTAGCTGCAACTATGGAGAATGTGTAAGATCTCATTCATAGAAAGAATTTTGTGAGACTGTTTTTAAATGACTATTGACGGAAAGTAGCCGCTTTCTTCATTGGCATACACTGGTATTCGATAATATATATACATCTGTAGTTACAATATAATTTATATAACATAATAGATCAATGGATGTCTCAAACAAAATGATAATTTTGAATGTCAAGATAGCAGTCAGTAAATGAAGTAATAACTTTCAAACAATTTTATAGAGTTCAGTCCAACTACGTCTTATAATGAATATTCAGTGATCTATTAGAAAACCAAAATAACACCCTTCGGCTTATCAAGACTTGGATAGCAATAATGATATTAGATATTAATTCTTTTGCTGAGGAATTAAGATTCTATATAATGACAGGACGGATCTGCGAGACAGATATCCGATTCTAAGTCACTCTTCAAAAACGCAAGTTCTCAAATGTCTACAACAATCTTTTAAACTACTATACACACATACAATTGTATGTCATTATCTTCTTTTCTTTTCTGACGAACTGTGAAATTAGGCTAGCTTGGTCCTATAATCGTTTTCCTTTTTAACCTCGTTCTGTTTTCTAGTCTGTAGCCTCCGGACGATGTCTGTATATAAGATTTGGGAATACTATATACACTAGAAACCACTAATACACTGAAGTCACCAGTCTGCCCAACCCAAATGATAGGGATTTGTTGGCCTAAGCCTCCTCTTGTTAGGGTTTAAACTAATGAACGAAGCCAAATCCGGCTTAGAATCTCCCGAACAATCGCACCTGGTTAGGCTCGAGGTATCATAGATCAAACGTAACAATTTTAGGAGTTCTCATTTTACAGTTTACTCGTTGCTTCCTTGTTCCTCTACAATTTTAAATTAATGTAGTTCGATCTTACAAAGACTTATTTTTGTTTGTTTTCATATGTAGACACTCAAATCAACAAGACAGTAAAAATTGTTCGTCGTTGACATTAAAAGCTTTGTGGTCATTTTTCTACGGCAATAAACAAACATCCAATCTATATCTATTACTAGTACCATTGAACACAACAATAGATTATACAACATCGAATTACGAGTTAACCTTTCCTTCGGAAACAATTGATTAACTCCGTCATATATACACGATCATGTGGCTATGTCGGGTATATGCTATGATACTATCTATGTTTAATGGGGATATTTTGCTTATTACATCACTGTCTTGTTCTGGTTTTCATGTTTTTGAAAACTAGCTGTGATTTATTTATTTGTTTGTGGTTTTTCTTTCAGTGTGATGGATCCAGATTGAAATCTTAAACGGTTGTTTTGGATTTTTGTTTCAAAGTCTTGTTGAATTGGCGTTACAGTGATGATGTTCCGGTTACCAAAGGACATGGGGACAGGAAACCTATGCTTGACGTCAAGACTACATGCTTATTCTTGTTATCTTGTATTGCCAAAATACCTTTTTGTACTTATATGCGATGACAATGCCGTCTAAATAACATCAACTCCCCCCCCCCCCC
>NW_018408551.1:984417-1039605 GCF_002113885.1 Mizuhopecten yessoensis
GCAGCATTCAATTCAGATTTCCATTGAAGTCGACTGACTTATGCCTGATTGCGTCCATAACTGAGAAGGCGTCCGCCGGAATTAGTCTGATTACACAAATGGCTAGCTTTGAAAAATAGCTCGGACTAAAATCATTCTCGCTGGCGTCAAATGGCATTTAACTGGTGAGAAATTTAGCGGACAACTTTAATGATTTCCGACGTTTTTATAGAGTACTTTTCAGCGTCACTGCATTTGCAGTTTAAACTTAAAAGTTGAACATTTTAATGATTTAAGTAATTCTAGACCTTTGGTCGTATTTGAATGTATCGTGCATAGGCTGAGATTTGCACTACAATTTCGGGATTATCGTTGATGCCAATTAAATACCGGAATTAATAAGTCAAACATGGTCTCAAACACTATTTAGAGAGTGTAGAAAAGTTTGAAATAGGCACGGGATGGAACAGTGTTAATTTTTGATACTAATCAGTTGGAAAGTCCCTAATGCGTCCTTGAATCAGGTGTGACATTTCATCTTTACTTTATGGCATCGACAAACCCAGTAAGACGATCACTCTCTTACCTTTTAACGGCTGTATTACCTACTGAGAACACGACACAGGTATTGTACAGTGTGTTGTTAGATTTGCACATCATTGCACCTTATGCAAAGTGCACCAGTTCCTCCGTTTTAATAATTGCCAAAAACACGCCAGCATGTATTTTTTTAAAGTCTTTCATCTCGTATTGTATAAATAATGTGCCAAACATAAGCACCTGATACACGGTTACTTTCAAGACAGATGTAAACGAGAGGAGAAGGAACGAAATACTGTTGACGTTATATCTATATTCATTTGACCAAGGAAACGCTTCCAAAAATAATTTATACGAGTGTTCACAATGTCTCTTTCTTTATCTATTGTTTTTGTTCGGGATTTCCTCAGGTCCTACTGTGGTCTTTTTGGATGGTACTTTGATTTACCATTTTGTCCTGGTATAGGAATCACTTGTGTAGTATTGTCTGTCTAATAACCTCTGATGTACAAATATGGGAAAGCACTGATGTTATGTGTTTATAAAACACACCGGGAACATGCTTATTGATACCAGTACAGAATGATCCCGCAGTGACTCTTTAGGACCGGATAACGTCTCAAAATGTCTACGTACTACTCAGTGACTAGTGATCCCATGTTTGTTAGATTAAAAAGGTACTTGCACAACTCTCAAATGGTACGGAATAGTAACATTCAAATGTCTGGTGATCTTATGAAATTTTCATAAAGAATTATTATATCAATTCGTAGAAAAAATGAGAAGAACCTTTATATATTCATGAGTCATGCTGTAATTTGCTTTTCTACTGATACACTGCCCAACGACTCGTTTTTGTTTTTGTTGTTTCTAATTTAAGAATATGTTGTAGGTGAACAAACCTTTTCTACAACGGGCCCATGCTGACTATTTGCAGTCTCACGATGTCTAGAATTAAAGACGTTATTTGAAATCATAAAAGTATTAAGTAGAGAATAGACAGTTGTGTATGTTTCGTTTGCGGCCTACGGCTGTTTGTCCGGTAAGTAATGCTAAATCTAAAACACAAACATACGGGGACAAGTCCGGGTCATTGACGGTGCCGAACTGGTCCGCTATCCAATGGAACGGTTGTAGCAGTAAAACCCAATAAACGGAATGGCTCAAGAAATGCAACAATAACATCAAAATTATTGTCATTGCGCCATTTTCCTGGTCAAGGTCATTTGTCTGTTAGATAATCATCGGATATGATTAGTCCCAGTATTTAGGAAGCAAAATGAGGACATCGTACGGTTGAATTTACATATTTTTGAAATTTGCCAAGACAACACTTAGTTAAAATTAAAAGTCAAAACAAACGAATTAATATAAAGAGAGAAGAAAAGTAGTATTTGCTATTGACTGACTTAAACTATGAAATGTAAATGGAAATTTGTAGTTAATGAATACTTTTTATTCGTTTAACAATGTGGTATTTCGTATATTCCTTAAAAATGTATTTTCTGTTTGAAATGGTAGAGCCACACAATTGCAGTGTTTTTGGTCAGACTACTATAGTATTAGTATATGACTCTTTGAACTTCCGTACAACATTAGTGTGTTATAGATAATATTTAGACATCTGACTTTCAGGCTATTCTAATACACATATTGACTTAATAAATCTCAATTCCTCCAAAGTTAAAAGAGTTTTAAGGGTCAGACAAAACCTGACATACTTTCTTTAAGCTAGTGTGTCAATATTGAATGTAGATTCGATGGCTTTTGAACCTTTTGAGTTATTTAATATGGAAAAGGTGGCAAATGAGTTACTTAGTCAAGTATGAAATATACGGCATGGTATTTATTAAAGAATTCTACGCTTAACAACATAATCATCAAATCTCATATTTCTTTATTTCGGGTTTGGGGAATAATGAATTACAAGAACGTCCAATTTACTCAAACATGTTTTGGGCATGTCATCATTTTGATATGAATATTTTATCAATGTGTTTGTTCACATGAACAAATTCGTTAGACCAATACAATGTTTTCGATTGGAAGAGGTTACCACTTTGACGGAGATTTCTCCCAGACACAACTGTGCTATAAATAGCTAAACGTGTACCTACTAAAAGACTTTAACGAATACCACAACATAATGTCAATGTTTATAATGCGTTAAAGTTAACTTTACCTCGTGTTTATTTCCTAAAAGTGGTGACCAAACAGATGATGCGATCGAGCTTAGTCAATACAACAGTTTACCTAGAGATATATGCCAACTTTTTAGCCTAACCTTTAAAATATAATCAACCTTTACTAAATGTATATAATATTGCCTTCCATATATCATTGTTTCCAATGTATACCTGTCTGTGCTACAGTTACTTTAATGAGAACTGTGAAGTATATGTACGTTTTGATTTATAAAGCTAACTGATCTGGAACAAAGGTTTGTTATATATTGTTTGTATTTCATTATTTGAGTAAACGCCGTGCATCGGAAGTTATACATTTGCACGTGTGTGTGAGACTACTTTGGACGAGTACACATTTTTTCGCCTGTGTATAAATAGCAACAAAAAAAAATATTTTTGAATCCATGTATTTAATTTTCAAACGGTTCAGTGGAAATGCTTAATGTTTTCTTTTAATTTTGTATGTTCTTTTAACATCAGACAGACTTAATTTGAGAAAAATAGCTATGGTTGTTATTTCAAACTGAGCCCTTTATCTTTCATATCTGTTTGATACATGTACCACAAAAGTCATTAAGGAAAGGAAATGGGATTGGATTTGGTGTGATTGCGGACGACTTGATTTGTTTAGATATATCAATCAACAAACATGGAATTGAATGTTTTTTCCAGATCATCTTTTAATCTTCCAAGTAAACATGATTAAGGCAGTCCCATTCATGATGAATTTATATATGGCCTTAACAATCAAACTCTATATGCCTGTCCTTGCGAACAATGGCTGCCAGCCGAAGACCACACGAAACGTACAATTTTATAAAAGACGGTCATGTTATGATTTTACGCTTTGACGTGAAAACGTATGAAACATTCTTTGTCAAGTTTAGATTGAACAAAGTAACGCCATTTCCTGTTAGGAGTACGTACCAAAGTTTTGACGACAGACATAGAGAAGGACAAACACTGACAATCAACGTAACACACCGTCGTGAAATAATGCTTTCTGAGATGGAAGATGCGGATAATTTAACTAAAAAGCATGCATATATTAACAATGCGAAACAAATATGTGACAGATGATTGTAATTTTGTATTACCTTTCAGACATATAAAAATAGATATATTTAAATTCTTGTAAACAAATGTTTCGAAGTGACATCACAAACAATATTAATATACGCAAAAATTAAGCAATGCATGTAGTATTCCCAATCATTAACAATGGAGTGACCGACAGGCTGTTTAGCTGCGCGCGTGTACACTGGAAACAAAGCATTACAAACATGATCAACATTTTTATACCTAAAACATATTAAATGAAATCAACTTTCAGGAGATGAAGGAATGGTGATCTATTTTATAAATGTCCCCTTTGCTTAGAAAAACGGCTGTGGGATAGAGAAACAACTTAACTATGAGTGTGCCGACTGCAATGCTATGCTACTTTAGTCCCAAGTTGGTTGTGTTCTAGCATAAACACGGGAATGTTTTGTTTCCCTTATACATACTGTTTTTATAATCAGGCGCCTTCTACTTGGTATTGCTTTGTTACACAATCGCCGTTTATTTTGACTTAAAGCATAAATAATCATACACATTATGTTGCTTACATTAATATGTATATTACATTGCTTACATTAATATGTATATTACATTGCTTACATTAATATGTATATTACATTGCTTACATTAATATGTATATTATATTGTTCATTAATATGTTTATTCTTGGTATATATTAATATGTATGTTCTGTAGTATTCATTGATATGCATATTCTATAGCATACATTAATATGTATATTATCTGCCATACATTTTATATGTGTATTCTTGTCATCCTTCATACACTAGATAGAAATAAATCACTATTATGTAAAGCATACATTGATATGAATATTCTATAGCATACATCAAAATATATATCCTATAGCATATATTAGTCTGTATATTATATGGCATACATTTAAATGTATATTATATATAGCATACATTACTAAATATATTATATAGTATACATTAATATGTATATTCTTAACGATACATTACTATGTATATTCTATAACATACATTAATATATATAAATATATTCTATAATACGTTAATAGGTATTTTATGTAGCATAAATCATTATTATGTACATTCTTTTGCAAAGATTATCATGCATAGTGCATTAGTTATTGTGTCTACAAAATGTCCAGTTACTTTGAATCGATAATTCTGTAGTCCGCCTCTAAGTTCATCACATTTTATACAAATTAAAAATACGTCCAATATTACCCCGAGATAAACCTGTCATACCAAACAAGACAAAATTAGATTATGCCGACTAACACAAAAAAGACAAAATTGATGGTAAAATGAGCACGAAAAGTTAAAATATTTCAAGTATTTTTCGATATGAAATAGGGTAGCCAATTAAAACAAATTTTAATGAGACGAATATAGTTCGTTCGTGATAAAATCTATATATGATTTGTTAGAAGTTTGTCGGGACGTTTAACCCTATTCTGAGTGGTCAACCAATCACATTGTTTCCAGATCAAGAACTCCAATTTAAACCAAACTGTGATGTTGACTAAGCAAATAGATAGGTGATCGAAACATCAGAACAGGCCATGTACATACAATAGAATCTGACTTCAAGCATTTCATCCGCCATGTTTACTTTCAGTAACGGAAGAGAACAACTGTTACCTTGGAAGTCAATACTTTAGGCGACAGCCCTACCAGTTAAACCGTCACTTCGGAAATAAATGTTTCTGAAGTCTCTGTGTAAACTATGTTAATCTTTGTCTTGCATTTAACCAAACAACTCTTGCTTTACAAATTACATTGTTTTCCATTCAGCCAAACAACTCTTGGGTTATAAACGACAAACATATATTTGCCCATCATTAGCCGTGTTAAAAGTGACCGTTTCACCTGGCTTCATGCTGAAAAGGGCATATCTGATTTTGGAGCTATCCAACATAGATTTTTTCTTCTGTGTCCAGTTCAAATATTTGTCGACCTGCGACTACTAATTAATCCGATCAGATGTGAAGGGAGGAGACAATGTAGTTTGGAGTGCGCAGTAATATAAATCCAGTGTTCACCGGAAGTTAGAACACTGAGGTTTTGATACGGTCAAATATATGCGGTCAGCTGCTCATACATGTTATACAAGCGTTTGCACTATTTGTTTAAATCAAAACGTCCCTTATTATTCTACAAATCTGTATCTAAAGCACACATGCATACCGATATGTTGTTTGTTTAGGATGAATTTATATACCATTATTATTTGTCAAGTTGCTTTAAATGTTACACTATATATAAGAAATGCCTTTAGGGAAATATGGATCGTGCTTGATATTGCGTGAATGATGCTGAAATAGACAAAAGAATAGACCAGCATCAAGACGCATTTTCTTACTTTTATTTCATCAAAAGCAGATTTCCGGAGTATTGCTGTTATTTCTTTTTCGAGATTGAATCTCAGTTTGAACGCCGGTGATTTTTGTTTTGCAGATTTAATTTTCAGCAATTATTCTTTAATTCACAGGAGCCAAACTCCTTTATTTTTCATTATAAATGAAAAAGAGGTTTCGTTTGTAAAACCAGATATAAGTAAATGTAAAATAAAATCAATGATATTTTGATTGTATTAACTTTCGGCAATATCTCTTCACTAAATTGACCGAGACAGACAGAAGGAAAGGCAATTTTCGAAAAACATAACAACACTGATGTAACCTTCACATTATTCACGAAAAGTAAGGAGTAACGTGTTGATATTTGATTAAATGTGTGATTTATTATTCTAATGATAACAGAGTAACCCCGACATAGACTTATCTACTTTAGTAGTGGCTAGAAACTACAGGTAGTAACGATTTGATCTTGGATACCGTTCTTTGCCCCAGGTAAGATGAAATTTTCTTTTTTCACTAATTGCATTTTACAGTCAACCTTAATACCAACTAGAGTATTGGCACTGGTAGTGCGATGTACAAGTTAGTGGAAACCACAACTTATAGCCCTGGGACCGAGACAAATCTACTTATCTGACTCTCATGCGTGATATCATGGGCTTAGTTAGTTTACAGCGTGATTGAAATTAAATTCAATCATTTACAAATTAGACTATTTCGCAAAAAGTGAAAGAAATTAAATACGTACTATATGTTGTCTATGCTTGCAGACGAATTCTCGACAGCAGAGAAAGGTTCAAAGGACTCGACACATATGAATTGTCTTGGTACTTTGGGGTGGTGAGTTTTCGGTTAACATAATGATGTGGGGCTTTGTACAAAGATGTAACTATCTGTCTATACATTCCTGCAGATTAAGACGGATAAGTGTCCGGTTGCACATGTTTTCCCTCCAGACAATAATTAGCTGTGTCCCTACTGTGTGTGCTACTAATTTCCACAGTGTGTCTGTCTACAAAGTGGACATGGCATACAAGTTGATGTGCCCATAGTAAACAAATCTGGTACCTTAACCTACCATTAACTCTTGAATGAATCTTCAGTTAATATGCTCCAATGATCAAAACTCTTCTGAACAATACTGGAATTGGTCAGCAGTTACTGTTACAAAATACACCTGTCATCTTGATGGGTACAACGAACTTAATACTAAATAAGTACGAATATGATGACAACACATATTTTAACCCTGATGGTGTTTGAATATTAATGATGAACTTGAACTTGTATTCAGATTGTGAGGAAAATCTTTATTTTCACAAGCCTTGTCACATTTGGTTCTTTATATCCCCGAGTCTTCAGAGGAACACTAAAATGGTATTTACAACAATCTTATAACAATTTCAATCTTCTCATAACTTCATTGTCTTAGGACTTTCTTTTCATAATAGATAATAAGTTAAAACTACGTAACTTCAAATTGAGGTTGACAGTTTTTACTGATATTTCTTCAATACTGTGTGTTACCTCAGCTGTCAACATCAACAAAAGGTGGGGTCAACATTTGGGCCTTACTTTGATTTTGTTTTTTTTGTCATGTGTAGATACTTAAAAATAAACAATAACTGCATAAATGATTAATATTATGACTGATAACCGTAGTTGACCTCCTTGTACAACACCTGATAGTGTATAGCGTATAAAATTACTGTTATTTTGATAATAAATATGTCCTATTGTAATATATGAAGAAAGCGTAGTGATACTTTTAATTAGAAAAACATGCAAATGTTTTAAAAATTTGAAATGCAACCAACACTGTCAACTTGCCTAGGTATAGTTACAGTGGTAGTCTATATTTTAAACTTCTTTAAACACTTTCCATATTCTGTACACAGAGAATCCTTTTTATGTAATTTCAAGACCGGTAAAGTGCTGGTTTTTTAAGCATGTCAAATATGACCAATGCCAAATTTCACAAAACCATGGAGATTTGATTATCAATGTTTGTTATGGTAAATACCGATACATTTGCTGTTTTTGTATCATACCAAAACACTTTATCATATTACGCATGTTTTGAAGTTATGTGCAGCTTAATAAGTCATGAATATGTATTCTGCCAAAGTAATCTTTCCTCTAGAGACCTACTTGAGGCTGAGATTGTTTTATAGATAAAGATATGCAGTTACTGTATATCAAAACAATAAAATAATCTTAATAGTAAATCCATTTTACACTTTGTTAGGGAGATATACTGGAATCAGCTTGTCCGTCCGTCCGTCCTTCCGTAGAAAAAGTTTGTACGGGCAACTCCTGTGAAAGAAATGGACCAATTTCAACGAAAGTGTCCAAATATGATAGCTACCACCCGAAGTTGTGCATCCAGATATATTTTTTTCATTCACAAAGTTATGGCCCTTGTTGAAAATCCTTGTCCGGACATGTCCTCCAAAACTAAAGGGTCAATTTTAAACGAAACTTTTCATAAATGATAACTACCACCTGATGTTGTGAATCCAGGTATTATTTTTTCAACCTGACCTTTTCTTACGGAGTAATGGCCCCTTGTTGAAAATATTTGTCCAGACAACTCCTCCAAAACTATGGGGCCAATTTCAACGGATATGGTAACTGCCCCCTGACATTGTGCATCCAAGTAGTATGTTTTCATTCCGACCCTTTAGAAAGGAGTTATGGCCCTTTTTTGAAAATAACTTCATTTGCCTCATAATCAACTGGACCGATTTCAATGAAAGCTTACAGATTTGGTAATACCCTCTGATGCCAGACATCTGTGCAGTATTTATTTCATTTCGACCATTTTTAAGGATTTACGGCTCTTTATTTATTTAAAAATCTTTGTCTCTTCCTTCACTACTAGGAAGATTTCAGCAAAACTGGTTCTTCTGGGCTGACAAGATTTGATATACTAGTATGTTTTGACATGGGGAGGGAGTACAGGAAGTATGTCAGTGACCAAAATACTTAAAATCATTAATGGTGGGAGACTAAGGATTGCTTTGCAATCCTTGCCTTAGTTAGCCAGTTCTGGTTTATATAGGAGCGGGGGTATTAGTTAGCCCTTGGCTTACAGTGCTAGTTATTATTTCATTTTGCATATTGTCCATTCATTAAACAAAATACGAAGGAATATTATTTTATATTGTTAACTCTAAACAAATAAAGCAAGGAAAGATACCCTTGTCTGACTCCTCATACAAAAAAACATATTTAGCACATTTTTTTTGTGACCTTGAATGAAGGTTAAGGTCATTAACGTTTGCAAAACTTATCCATTCATACGAGCAACCTACTTGCCAAATATCAAGACCAAAGGACCTTTGGTCATGAAGAAACGCAAGTTAAATGAAAAGTGGAAAGAAAGCTACGTTTTTCTTTTTTTTAATCAAAAGTGTTATATGACTTATTTACCGGTTGTCATTTTTTTTTGAAATTCCTGATGTTGAAAGATATTATAAGTAGCCAACTTTTAAACAAGTATGAAATATAGGCTCGTTTTGGAACTATGTAAATTAACGTGTCAAAAATGGAAAATTTCTCATTAGTAATAAAATTTCACATATTTTTCGTCTTAAATCTTCAATTAAAAGAACAGTTCTAGTGAAAAAGTGTAATATTCGGTATCAAAATAACAATTGGAATATGTTGCACACGATGATGATATAATTTTATAGTAATTGTCTCTTTTAAAAGCTCTAGAAGCATTTGTATTACCGCACTTTTAACACCCACACAGGTGTAAGTCAGTGAGGTCCCATTTGTCATAAGATGAATTCTGAAACTAACTGTTTCTGATTTAAGCTTCCTATACCCATACCTTTTTGCGTTTATCTTGTTTTGAAATTGCAAGCGGGGGCCGACGCTAATGTTAAATCTCCATAGGCGTTGACCCTATCTTTGTCATTTTTTTTTATAAGTACACGCTCAATGTATTATTAACTTGGTCTAAATAATCATTTTGTGGACAATCTTTTGGCCTTGAACTCAAAAGAGATGCCTTAAAACACCAAAGGGAACTGAGGAGACAGCAAACGAAAGGAAATACATTATGAACTCAAAGCTGAAAAGAAAATCGATCTTCATTACATCTTGGAAAAATCCCGAATTTAAAATTAATTTCATTTAGATAAATTTTTCTGGAATAACGAATCATCTTTACTGATTACAGTTTGATTCATACATATACAAGTGTACAAATTAAATTAAGATAGTTATTCTCGTTAAAAGAGACTTGGCTTTTATATCTCATTATATCATCTTTTATAATAATATTCATTTCAAGGAAAAAAAATACCAATAAGGTTTGTACATGTAGAAGGTATGCATGTGCAGAAATAAATGAGACATTTTACTATGTGTATAGGAAGACGACTTAGGACATATCCTATCATCATAGAGCCCTTTATGTTGTAGGTCATAGTGTCAACAAACTCATAGAAAGCTAATCGGAACTTGGGGCACCAGCAAAACCCACGAACTTTTAAACTTTCGTCGACTGCAGGAAACGCCCCTCCACCATCTATGTATAGTATAATTCAACACCCGATAGTAATTATTTCAGACGTTAGTGATAAGTTTAAACTTTCGTCACAGCAGGTGAATTAACAGATTCTAATCACAGAGACTTGTGCCTCTGGTAAATGCAACCTCTTTTGTAAATCGTCTTTAATGAAACGTTAGTAAGACGTGAAATGTAAACCAAATGTCATCGGATTAACTAACATTCACACTAAATTAGCGTCCTTTAACTGCTCAGTGTAAATTCATGTCTAGACATTTTTATATCTTAAAAAGACATATTTCCTTGATGCAATGATAGAAAAATATTATTTATTCAGAGTGGAATTGACAGGACACCAATATTTAGATAAATATTTATTTTGTTTGCCATAACAATAAATAAAAGTAGCATATCACAAGAACTCAATCCGAACTCAAAGCAATACTACACCCACAAAGTCTTTTGTACGGAATTACAAAGTCTATTCAAAATATACCACATCGTCAATACAGAAAAGACTCAGTCTGAACTCAAAAGAGATGCCTTAGAACACCAAAGGGAACTGAGGAGACAGCAAACGAAAGGAAATACATGATGAATCCAAAGCTGAAAAGAAAATGCGAAACAATGTTATACTCTGGAATAGATCGACTGGATTAAGCATAAAGATTGTACAGCATACGTTTTGTTTTCATTTGCGTTTTTCTGTCTTCTCCTCTTCGATAATATATTTAGGATGTTATGTCAATCCTACTGTCTTATCATTTCACCACTGTTTATATTCTACCAACGTCATGCTATTCGTGAAAGGGCTTTAATAGGCAATACCTGTCCCTAATCCAATTGTGTTTTAAATGCAATAAAATTGAGTGGAAGTGGAAAAAAAATATATTCCAAGGAAGTGACAGGCATACGTAAATGGTAATTAAATGTCCAGGATATATGAAAATTAAAATACAAATAAAAGTCAGTAACATTAACCATATATTTATTGTAATATCAGACATTCCTAGAAAATAAGTAAGAATTAACTACTAAAATATGTATTTAAGATACTTTTTTGTATCGAATCATAAACTATTGATTACAATGAGTTACTCATTTCTGTTACAGAAAGTTGTTAATAAGAAATGAATATTTAAGTGGGAGGTTTGATATTCATGTGTTTCTTTTTAGGGAGAGGGAATTTACTGCTTAAAAGGTATAATCACATCATGTATGCACCTGTACGGCAATGTTGACAATTATACTTCAACGAATAACTTTGAATTGAGCGTATGTGTGAAAACTTTTTAAAAGAAAGAAATTACCTAAGGCTTTTTAAAATATTTTTATGACTATAATTCAAATTCATTGTTTAATTCTTACTATCCCAAGAATATATGAAAACTCAAAATCAAAAGCTGGTCACGAAACAGTCAAATACTTTATATAGTGACTTATAAAATGAAATCGGTATGCATTTGAATTGCAACCTAACTAATTTGAAAATGAATTGATTGATATTACTAGTATCGTGGCGAAAACTGTTGCAATTTATTAAGGAACTGCTTACTTTAATTTGACAAGTGAAAGGGTTCAGCATTTTTTCCAAGACTTATTTATCAGATTGCAATATATATCACATTAGTACATGAACAGATTTCTACTAAATCGAAAGCAAATAATTCTATTTTACTAAAATAACAATGATTTGAAATAAGGATATGATAAACCGTCAGAATAAAAGCACTGTCTTATATATGGGTATAAGAATATATACCCAATTATATAACATGAAAAAACTGACAAAATGAAAGTTTTCTACAGGAAATGTTTGCATTTCTTCAAACTATTTTTTTCATTATCACGATAGTCATCTACTCTTTGAAATGTTTAAATCAAACGAAACTTTCAAAAAACGTATCAAGTTTTCTTTCTCCTTCATTACTGCCAAAGACGCTTCATTCTCTATTGTTGTAACCACAAAGGATGTGCCACACCTGTATATAGTTATTGTCAGATTCCTGCTACGTCTACAGATACTAGCAAACTATGGGAGAGCCTCAATTATCTTAAAATGTCTCTACTGTAAGCTAGACTTGTATCTTCATTTGACTCAAAAGAGAAGTAGAAAAGTGTCATTTAGTCTTAATCTCATCACCTCAAGCAGACTCTGTTCTTTTTTATTTAACCACGAATAATGTCGTGATCAGTTGATCGCTATTTGTCTTTTATCTATTTGCCTGCCATTTCGTGTCCTCATTGGCCACCACTTGTTCTTTGCACCTTTTAGTCCTTTCCGGAGCACGTACATTAAATAGAGAGAACGCAGTAAGTGTGTCTTAACAGAATATTAGAAAACAACTTTAACAAATACAATTCCTTATTTCAAATTTCATTACTGAAATATATTCATGTGGGAATACATACAAACAGGTATAGGAGAACGGGAATATAATAAGTCAAAATGTTTTTTTCATTTTAAACATTGAAACGCATTCGACAAAAACATTCACAAGTTGACAGAACTGTTCTAAACGGGACGTTTACACCTGTCCAGCAGGCTCTATGTGTAGAGGGCATTGATTCACTTGTACCTGGTGCGTGTTCCAATCAGACCATCCCTTCTTAATCCATCGGAAATTCCCTATCCATAATTAATTCCAGTGTAATAGCTACATGTATTTTGTCCAAGTTATATGAAACGTTAGGGAAGATAATGCGCGGCACCAGACTATAATTCCCTATCTAATGTCTCTTTTCTCGTGAATTTTGATGTCTTTAATTCGTTCTCGCTCCTACTTACTCACCAGAAATTAGTCCTATCTGCATCTGACATTTTCAATTCCTAGAGATAAAATAGCTATAGCTGGTTATATGTTGTGCTTCGTAACGAACTAAATCAAACTAGCTGTTTTGTATTTTACCTGGTTGGAAATGTAATTTTAAGTTAAATTGATTTTTTAACCAAGCACCATCTGCTCGGATTTCAATGTACACACCAGGAAAGTAACGTTAGCTTCACAACTTTCTGTACTGTTTGTTAACATAGCATTACTATGTGTCTGTGTTGTTTTAGACATTGGTTACAAATATATGATGCATTCGGATATCAACATTTCTTTCAATTTATGCCACACACTCATTAACACAACTTATATTAGTGGTATAATATCTAACAAATCAAAACATAGGAGTTGAGTATATATCATCTGTTGTGATCAATCAATTTTATATCAAGTTTATATTTACAAACGCAATCCCTAAAATCAACATATTCTTACATAACAACAAAACATCAACAACAACAACCAGAACTCATATGAAGTATCATGGTGTACAAGCATCAGCTATCAGTATCAGCTCCTTATCGTTATTGATGATAGTATGTGCTGTATATGTATCTGCATAACGTTAACGCGTTACGATTCGCTATATTGATAAATGAATACATGAATATATAAAATAAAATAATACAAAACGACCCGTGTGGAACATCAATTATAAGGAAGTAGTCCTAGAAGTGGTAACACAGCAGAAAATACATTTTTATCAACGTTTAAGAAGAAATCTGCGATTTAATCGTGTATGTGCAAACGACATACGACAGTGGATAGCTGACTCGCTTTGCACCAAGGCGGCCAGGGTCCCATTTCCCGATTGGACGTGACTAGGTATGGGACCAATTCGGGTTTCTCTTGTTGTTCCTTTATCCTACCACATTAAGGCCTTCTGCGCTCTTCTTTCATGACCGGCAAGAGTGATTAAGAAGTTGCTAGAAATTGCTTCATAATGGTTATAAAATTGATCAAATTTAATTTTCAATTTAAAACAACATTATAAGGAATATGTGTTTCTAGGTTATTACACCAAACTCTTTTCTAATAAATGGATTGTAGTTTTTAGATGAATGAAGTCGGAGAAAACGTTCACGTGAGATCGCAGTTCATGTGATCCGAATAAATAGTGTTATACAGACCAACGCCAACTGTCAGAACACCGTCCAACCAGCGTGATTGTCTAAGATAAGGAGAATCTGCCTTACTGAAGGTAGACGCGACATCTTTGTTGAATATTAACATTTATGTTTATTGATGATATGTATGGTTTGTCCCAATGACACGGAGTCTATAAGATAAATGTACACTGACCTCGCTTAAAGATATAAATAAAAAATATCGCCAATGGATTGAGAATTGCTCCGTGTGAATACTGTGCTTGGACTTTAGAACTGGTGACCCCTGTATCAATTATTGTGAAAAAATAGTCAAAACAAAAACTGTTTTTCAATTCAAAAGAACGCCTCAAGATAAGCTTTGCTCAAATAAATGGAGCATGCTGGTCAACATACCTCGGTCAATGGGTCACCATGCCAGCAGATAGTTTGATAAACTTGTCTCCCTTCAAAACCAGACCAGTAGTCTTTATTATAATGATATCTAGGAAATTAACAGTCTTGTCCATTTGACACTTGTATTATTTATCCCTTGTTGTAGTGTTTCTCGATGGTATATGGACAATGAAGTACCAAGTGTTTCGTTCGATGAAAGAAAGGACATTAAAATTAATTGCTCCATTCAAGGGTTATTTTTCACATATGTCATTACATTTATATGAACGATTTGACAAAATATCTGATATTTTTGCACAACATTTTTCTATCAGTAACACGTATGCTGTGTGTGGAACAGATCTACTTAAATGTTATATGTTCTCAACACGCGGGTTGATACGATGCTCAGCAATGTCTAAAAGTAAACATAAAATACATACATGACGGCTGATGAAGGTAGCAAACTATCATATAAAATTCCTGTGTCGTAATACGCGGATGTCATTATCCTGTATTATTTACTAATTGCGGTGTGCAGATCTTGTGTGCTTCTGTATTTTTGTTTTGCACTGCAACTAAGATAAATGTGCTTCTCACTTTAAGATATTTTTCTATATCAAACTTGGCACTCGTCATCAGTCCCTTTACAACAATGTTACTAATGTTTTGTTTGTTAATCTTATAAATAGATACGATCATATACGCATAAACCTCTTGCCATTATATCATACTAAGTTAATAGCACAGATATAAGTAATGCCCAACTATATAAAAGTATCATTATGATCGGTTTCTCTTAGGATTAAACATGTTTCTATGACGTTTTTTTTTGCAGTTGATAATATATACAAACACTCTTTTTTCATAATTATGCTCAAATAAATGGGACCACAATTAATATATCTTTACTTTTATATATTACTTCACAACATATATGTTTGTCCATCATCGCTGAATGTTTATTACTTAAAATATGTGTTCCCAAAATTGCTTGGAACTCGAAAGTATTATTTTCATGTTTTCTTGTCTTAATAAATTGTAAATGTTTAAAATCATACGAATATTTAAAGTAGTCTTGTTGGATTTTGATAGGCTTAAAATTCTATTCCAACTGAATGTACGGTTACTAAGGCTTCACAATTTATTCATTTTCATTTCAATTTTCAGGACGAATTTACTTTCAAACAAAAGGATCCAATGATTTACCTGGGCTTAGTTTGTACATTTAATGGACACATCACAAACAGAACTTACATTATCACCATATCAAAAGTGTAACAGATGATATTTTTTGACTCAATATTATATTTACTTCTTACTATGGGAAAAGGTTATGTCAAAATATTCCTCCTTTTTATTATTCTAGCAATTAACATTTCATCTCATACTGTTCTTGTAATCTTCAGAATCTCCTCAATATAAAAAATAACCATCTTAAAAATAGTGATTTGTTTGCAAATTCTGTTCAACAACACAATACATCTTTAGCTGGATCTGAAGAAACTGAACTGAACTGAACTGAACTAAATGATAAATAATAATTATAAAACAATGCCCCCCTCACCGATTGCTATGATGTTTGTTTCAAGGAGCGCTGCTAAATGAGCGCGCGCCAGAGATATTTAAGTTGCCTGAGGAAAATCAGGCAAGACAAATATCTCTGTAAAGAACATTAAGACATTTGCGGAAAATACTATAATACCCGACTAACAGGAAACTAGATTGACCAATAGAATTAAATGATGACGAAACTTTCTTTGAATTTTGTTTGGGTGCGATTACCTGTTTATTTGTGTGCTTAATATTTAACAAGAAAGAGTAATGTTATTTGATTAATGCTACGCACGACCACTTTTTGTTAATGATATGCATCCAACGCAAAATAACCTTTTTTAAATCAAATTACTTTAGCCGTCTAAATAAACCTATTTTTCCTCATATAAACACTAATACATTATATTTATTTGACACATTTTTCTTAATTACCAAACTACAATATCCATGTAATGACAGTATCTATATGTTGAATTCAATGTAACAGAAATAAATTAGATATTCAATTCCATTCCAAACAAAAAGAATGGAATTCACTTCAAATGAAATCATATATGATACTTTGATACACTATGTTGGTACAGGTGAGAGTAGAGTTGTGATTATAGCTCAGCAACACGACCAAGATATGATATTTCACATAACAACATTATCATGTAGAAAATATGTGTACATCAGTCATATTTCGATTTAAAGGATTAAAAAAATAAACATTTTTACATAATATGAGAAGATTATACAGACTTAACTATACATTCGTTTAATGAATGTATACCTGTTAATAACGAGTATCGTTGATTTGACACTTCATTTTTGCTATAAAGCGAATAGCCCTAGCGTTGATATAGTTTATGAACGTCGTTTTACGATAGCCTTTTGGTAGTTCACTTTGATTACACTATTTGATGGACTGATACCTTGTCTGCTGAATGCTTTACACAACGGTGAAATTGTGTCATTATTTAAATCCTTTAAAGCTACCATAAGTCCACAACACACGGCAAGTAATCAATACCTGTACAATTCTGTATAGCATTCAAATTTTTATTTAAATTAATCGGGTATTGTAGTTGTTTGAATGGATTGCGGCGCGATTGGCCACCGTCTATATTCATCAGCTGTGTATACCTCGTGTCACTCGAATGCGCCGTGTTAAGTAAGGAAAGGTGTCCCAGGTGTATGGGGGTAAAGGATAGCACCAGGTATACTATACACAGGTGTTCATTGTTGATGAGTCTATTACGACATTACCTTGATATCATACTTACCTGTAATTTACCTGGGCTACAACTCATCACGAGACATAGTGAGGTGAACTTCAAGTTGTTGTGTGACTGACCACCAAATGACCATGAACAACAAAACACCCCCCGTATCAAGTGAGTGCCATTTTCTGTTGTTGGAGATCAAACACTTCCCTTTGACATTAATGTGTTGCGTAACAATTCTTTGATATGCTTTGATTTTTCATTATTTCATTAGTTTATATCTATTTTAAAATGGCAAATTAACAATTAATTGTAAAAATCTATCTGACCAATATGTGTTTCGATTTTCAATCAGTGATATTTGATGGGTTTTTTAATCTTTGATTTGATAAACACATAAGCTAATTAGTTACAGAATAATTTGATTTTGATATTCTGAAATTTAGACACGACTGTTTGTTAATTGCTATTTTCATACATTTGATGATTGATTGTTTTCCGTTATAAGTTTAGTACGATAGTAATAATGATATCTTTAACTTGGTATATCATAACTGTTTCCAAATCTTCGTCAAATTGAATTTAATTTCATCTCTGTTTATTTTACTCAATTTGATTACATGTATTGTCTATATTTTTCTCTATTATTTGTCTTGATTTACAATCCACGCATATCCGTCAACTTAAACATTCTTTCGGTCAAAATGTTTACATTGAACGTGAAATAAAAATGTTAGACTGTTAATTATATTAGTGGTGTTTGAATGTTCTTTTTTCTCTGAGAATAGGGCAAATTTTACGGATAACGGAATGCTGTGTTATTTTATTAATATATTTAGCATACACTTTTTCAAGTCAAATTGACACATTTATTTAAAAATCTTTAGTCGTTAGTGCTCTCTATCAATTTTAATTTCCAAAATACCTCTCATATTGATAAATAATTTTAACTTTTATTTTGATAAGATTTCTACTGCTGCAGTTAATGGTCTTGTGGAATAATCCTTTATCATATGATCCAATCAATTTTCAATGCATATACCTCCGTATAACAACGTGTGTTAATTTAATGTCATGCTTTTGACTAAAACAAAATTGACATTTATATTTTCTATATAACAATCCGAATCAGATATATTTAAAAGAGCATAATCTCCATCACTTGACAGTTTTACAAGCCACCAAATTAATTATATCATAGTTCAAAGTTGGTGCGATGTGTCAAACAAACTATTAGTAATAAACTACATATCATTTCCGAACTTGAGTAGATATTTGATACATATGTATAAACCTTTTTAGCAATAACTATGCTTGTTATATTGTTTTTATTTGTTTTATACAAACGCTACGTTTTAAATTTGAATATATATTAAATATATAACACCAATTTCCCGAAATGTTAATCAAGAATTGTTGATTATTAGAGATTTTATTTGTTGGATAGGTAATATTCTTGCTTCTCATTAGGAATTTTCCGTCTGTTAGCTTTGATGCGATCTATACTAACAGTTGTCGTTTAAGAATTATGTTATTTTGACCAAATATATAACTAAGTTATACCAATCACTACATTCATTCTAAAATCTGTCTCCCCGTTTCCTTGTTATTTGTTTTACATCAGCTAGCTAAATAACAGCTTAAGGGTGTGTTAAATACAGTATTAAGAGTATCAGACAATGTTAAAGGTGGGCTGAAGTGGTTTTTGTCGATGATATTGAATCCCTCCTTGGTTATAACACACTGAATGCCGTAATATGGTATTGACATTGTTTGTTTAAAAGTTGATAAATGTTAAGTTTTGCCACCGAATGGGTGGGCAATGTGATGTGCTGTCAATATAAAAGCGACTACGGGTATTATCAGCGATACTAAGTCACCCTTCGCCATGACACACGACTCGTAAACTGTAGCCATTCTTTAATAACACACCGTGAACTGTGGAGAAACTTATTTGGCGTCTTAATAAATTTTGAAATACAAACTTACCACATGCACATTTTGATGATAAATCCTACTTATCCTGACGCATGAGCCCATAGTCATTGCAAATCTAGGAGTTATTTTATCCTTAATCAAAATAATTCGAGTGGAATCTTGCTATAAATTGTTGATTTAAGAGTATCTAAGAAGAATACCGCTGTCGCGTAAAGTCAAATTTAAGAGTTATCATCAAACGGTTTTACCTATGGAAGGAAAACAGCGTCAAAATATTTGTTAGTATGAAAATGTTTAGGAGTTTAAATTTGTGTCTTTTTTTCTAGAAATAACTTTTGATATATATTCATGGCAAAGTTACATAAGTATATAATCGTTATACTTTTAGCACAAAAGAAACATTCCGAGTCAATTATAAAATTAAGAATATCAAAATATATTGTTAATCTAACAAGACTATCAACATTCAAAGAGAAATGGTAGAAGTCTGTTCTTTTTTTGCCATAAATATGAGCGTATTTAGTTAAATTGTCACTGCTTCGTAATACAGTAAACATTGCAAGAATCACACTTTTTATTATGTGTGCATAACCATTAGATAGTAGATAGATTATATCGCGTAAAACGACTACAATAGTTTTCTTTTTCATATTCTTGCGCCCCATGCTATGATAACCAGTCTTCAGATAAGCTTACTAATGCTGTATTTTATTATTGTTAGTTTCCTGCTTATAACGAATTTCAGTAAACAAAAACAAATTTGCTCGTGAGCTAGAGTATGCCGAAGTAATTCTGAGAAATATATATCAAATTATGACAAGTACAATTACTATTAATTAAAGTTAACCTCATGTTACACCGAGAAACTAACTGTATATTCGGCCAGGTTGCCAAGTGTCGATGTGCATATGTAAGTTAATCCGCAAAAATAATTTTTATTAACGCAATCAAAATATCGGTGGACATGGCATATGAATAGGACTCAACTCCTTCCCCAATACAATATACCTAATAAGCTGTAAAAACAATCATATTTGCAGACTTTGAATATTTCTAGTTCATGACAAATTGAAACAACAAAACACACATGTCACCTTTGATAAAGCCACCAGTCGACCTCATATGGCCTTGAGCTCTTCGCCGCTGTTTGTTCCCACGAGTTCATTGGTGCTTATACTGCCACAGAGGCAATGAAACCCTCTGATTGTGTGAGAAAGATGTCAAATGACCAAATAAATATCTGTAAATTAATTTAAGATGTCAAGGGTTTGTCAACTTTCTATATTTAGCGTATGACTGTAAAGAAAGTTTAACTCTTGGCTTTATAAACATACTTAAGTGAATTGGTATATTTAGCTGTTAAATGGACTCGTTACTATTGAGTTATAAAAACAACATTAACGGATAATAAGTAACCTTTTATGCATTATAAGAAAATATAAACAATAGATCAGACGTCGAATGCCAGCTGAACAAAAGAATTGACCAGTTCATTTGAGGTTAGTGGGACATTTTGTCAAAAGTTGTTAAGCAGGAATCAAGCATTTGACCACTTAAATACTTGTGCTCTGGTCATACATATTGTTAGTAATTACCTGATTTCCTGGCTAGCCAAAACCGAAATATATTTAAGTGATTGCTGTCGTTGTCGTCTTAGGTCAGACAGTTATACATTTTTAAACACAAAGTTCAACTTAAGCAGACGTTTTACATGTGCTACACACGCTTACACAATTACTTAAATATTTAATCACATATCGTCTATTTAACACCAACTTCCAACAGGTGATTTTTGACAGACATATGGCTTTTTGCCGACTTCTTGCTTTTCGCTTTAGACTTATTGTGGTTTCAAGTGAGATTAAAGATTAAAATAGTTCAAACTATTTGGACATAGGTTTGAACATTTCTTTTTGGCAATTTAAGTTTAATTCCGTCCTAAACAAAGACGAGAAAAATGACCGCAACTAAATTATGTTGAAAATCTAATATGTAATAATTATTTAAAACTCGTTTCATATCTGTAATGAAATAATATGAAAAACAAAAATGCATATATAGGTTTTAAAACGAAAGCATTGACAGTATATGTATTAAGAATGTGAATAAAACATTTAATCGGTGTTATGCCAATCTGATGTTATTGTAAGCGTTGTCGCGTTTTTACAACTAAACCAATGTCTAGTTAAATAATGGACACTTTTTTTCTTTATAATTATTCATAAATATACCTTTTGGAATCCATTCTAGTTTCAAAACTTATGAAAAATGTATTATGCGTGTGATAAAAGATATGAAGGAATCAATGTCAATCATCCAGTTGTTTACTGTTACATATGATACACATCGCGAATTATAGTTGTGTCCAGAATATATAATTAATCATTTTCACCCATATATTAAATTTTAATTTAACATTGAAAAACTCATAGTTCTTTGCAATAGTTTGAATTTTTTATAACGAATTTCATATAATAATGTATGATCACCCATGCAACAATCAGGAACGTTATGTGAGTGTGTATTTCTATTCATAAAATAACTGTTTAAATCATTTATTCGGATTGTTTTGGATTTTTTTTTGATTTTATACTTTTATTACAACGGTGACTCTTTGACAGTCTTTCAGTGCACAATACAATAATGTTTTCAACATCCAATTTTCAAACAGGAATATAAGTACATGTGAAATATCTCAATTTATTTTTTATTCAATTTTTTTCACATACTTAGAGAATTTCTTTTCCACAAAATCTGCCAGTAAAGAAATATGATTTCGATGTAACATTTTTCGGAAAATCACAGGAAAGCATCACAGGTGTGATCATATTTGAGATTTTTGTTTGATATAGTTTGCCATGTGCTATCCGTCTCAATGCGATTACATTAAAAGGGTATATCTTCCGCATGGTCTTTTGAAATATCATTTGTTTTTTGTATGCAGCATTTGTCATATTAGTTAAGACTACATGTGTAAAATTATTGAATTTGTGTCGTCTGCTAAAGTGATTAAGTGACCTATTATTCTTCAATTAGTAACGTAATACAAAGGCATACTGCGGTCATCTGTTATCCAGCTTGGATCATGTGATGTCGGTTGTATTATACAACCAAGATATTTGTCATTGTATGGTCACACTGTTTCATACTTTGCTTACACGAATGCAGTATTCTCACATTAATTTTAGCCATACCTGTTCTTTTAAATATACCAGTGTGACACACATTGTACCTAGATATGACTATTTAAGAACAATATGTTTTTCCTGTTCTGTATGTCTTTTGTTCCATAAATGAAGATGTTTATATGTTTACCACGTTAGTGTAAGCGACAGTGCAGATACAATTTTTTAAATAAGTATTATATATTATAAAAATATTTGATACATTTGACGCCGTTGCTTGTAATTCGTCGTCATTCGGACCTTGGCAGGACACGAGTAAAACGTTGTATTTTTTGGTAATTTGTGTTCCTATGTAACGTATGAAATCAATTTATTTTAAAGGCCGGATTCTCACAGATGTTCCATGCCGTGTCTGCCAGGATCATTCATCGGGAAAACACTACGGAATATTTGCCTGTGACGGGTAAGTACGTCACATCTGTATACAACATAGTCTATCAAGACATTAAATGAACTTATTTTGGTTTGGATATTATGTTTTAACTTTTACCTTTGTAGTAACAACTAAGTGTATACAGAATATAGTTCTCAGTGCTGTTCTTCCAGGTGATATACCACACCTACAACCGAACTGGTGTGTTGTATCATGCCTTGTCACGGTACAGCTCCTTACATTGCTATATATTTCAATACCCTTTTTATTAATGACATAAGATGTATTGTTGGGCTGTATGGACTTAGCATCACAGATGATTCTGCATTATCAATACCACTTCATTTATAAATCTATTATGTTTTCTCGTTTCAGATGTGCTGGGTTTTTCAAGGTTAGTTTATTTTTTTCTGTCATTTTTATTTAATTATATTTAGGCTCCATGAGGAAACGATCATTTAAATAGTATTTTCACAAACTGACGATATTCAACGAACTCTTACATTCAAATATTAAACTATAAATAACTTTTCCTGGTTAATTCATTAAAGAAAGGTATCCGTGAAACAAAGGATCTGAAAGAACGGGGTAATAACGTAATATATATATATTTCTATTCAATAGAAAAATCAATATTTTGAAGCAATTTATAGAATATTTAAGAATATGTGTCGACTTTTTAATAATTATTTCACTAAATTCTGGACAATTTTATTTTATTGTGATTGCTATTTTGCATATTACAGAGATCGATACGACGAAACAGGCAGTATGTGTGTAAATCTAGATCTCAAAACAATTGTCCGGTAGACAAGACACACAGGAACCAGTGTAGAGCCTGCCGTCTCAACAAGTGCGTCAAAGTCGGCATGAACAAAGACGGTAAGGTTACAAAAATGCTAATCAACCATTGGACATTTTATTTTATTGCTATATATTTACATTTCTGTTTAAAGTTATAGTATTTAATCATAATTGATATTTTTTTTATTTTTAAAGAGTTTTATTCTATACCAATAGTAGCATTGGTAATATGTTAAGTTGTGTTATCTTATACATTTACAAATTAGAACGTTTTTGTATTTGATGTTCATGTGTATATCTATATTGATATGATAGTAAAGAATATATATATATGTTAATCATAACATGTTAATTTGAATACAAGTGATGTACAACAAACGAAGTTAGAACAGATAAAGATGTTTTACGCCTGATAAATACAGCACAGAATACTCCCAGTAAATCTTTCAATAAATTGATCGAACAAAACATCTTTTTTGATGATAACAATGAATAACTTTTGAATATTTGGAAAAATAAAATACCTGCGCCGCATTTACATTGTAAAACTATCTTTCAACAGCCGTTCAACACGAAAGGGGCCCTCGTAGTTCAACACTTCGTCGCCAGGTGGCAATGTATCTGAGGGAATCGTCTGAGTTAAGTTCCATGATGGCGAGCACTCCCCTCCCGCCCCCGTACTTTCCTGGCGGTTACTATCTTAAGCCGGTGTGTGACAGTATATCTATCCCGGTCAGCGCTCATGAACATCCAATACTGTCACATCCAGGGATGATCATCCAACCAACGCCTAGGGTAAGTTTCAATGTCAATTCATTACTGTATTGAATGAATATAAATCATTTTCTACATTGATAAATATGTTTGAACTGTTTTCGCATGTGAAATTCCGTATGGGTTTCTGGTATTCAAAGCGAATGCAAAACACGAACGTCTATCCGTTGTATTTTGACATGATAGATATGCAAGTGTATAAAGTGTTTCTTGGTCAATACTACTTAACAGTAGGAAGTCGCCGTAATTAGAATGTTATCAACTTTCATCTAAGCTTTACAATTTAACACGCCAAAATAAAATAGATATAATAATTATATATTCTATTGGTTCTCTATGACAGTATCCACAAGAACTGTTGCCAGGTTATCTTAACAACCCGGAAACGATATGTGAAGTGGCCGCTCGTCTGTTGTTCATGAGTATAAAATGGACGAAGAATGTACCTGCCTTCATCGGCCTGCCACAACGTGACCAGACAATACTGCTGGAGGAGAGCTGGAAAGAACTGCTCGTCCTCAATATCTGCCAGTTTCAACTTCCGGCAGAGGCTCTTCTGGGTGCAGCTGGTGAGAATTTCTCTATATTGGTTTCCTTAAGTAAAGCTACTCTATGCAGAGTTTGTTTTTTTCGGTCATATTGATTTCGCGGATTTTACTGCAAAGGGAACAACGATATCAAACAAATGTAAGATTACACTACAGACATAACTATTCCGTAACAGTAAACTCCCCACTACTTGCTTTACATCTGCCTATATGTTCGCTAAGGCAACCTTGCATAAAATCAAATAGATATGTTAAACTCTTTTTACAATTCGAGGAGAAAACAAAATTCTGTCTTTAAATTTGCCTGGCATATAACAATAACCAGCCGACGTAATTCTTTTTTTTTTTTTTTTTTTTTTTTTTACTAAATTTTCAGTTGTAAGCGAGTAAATAGATAAATCACAGTCATTTGCAAAGTAGATGATATAAAGCCTACCAATATATCAATAGTTAAATGTAATATTTATAAAAAAAGTAATGTTACGTTGTACTATAGCTTGATGTTTTCTTTTTAGGGAGACATCCAGAGGCCGCAGGGGGGTCAGAACAGATTTCCTCTATTGTAACGGAAATCAGATCACTTCAGGAAACGATGACCAAATTCAAATTTCTCAATGTCGATCCCACGGAATATACGTGTCTCAAAGCCATAGTTCTCTTTAAGACAGGTGAGTCTGCTGATTTTAATATGATACTCAATGAACAGGTATTGGTTACGCACAAAATATATCAACATAATAAGTAGTGTTCATTTTTTAAATATAATTTTACTTAATCTTTCATATATTTCTGTAATTGTAGGAATACACAGGTCTCCAAATGACATCAAGACTCTTCGGGATTTCCACGCTGTTGCTACGCTGCAGGATCAGGCTCAACTCACACTGAACAAGTATATCGAAACCGCATATCCGTCACAGCCTTTCCGGTTCGGAAAGTTACTTTTACTACTTCCGTCTCTCAACGCCATTTCCGGAAAGACAATTGAGGAAATGTTTTTTAAGAAAACTATTGGCCATATCCCGATTGAAAAACTTATAATTGACATGTTTAAGTCAGGAGAAATTTAAATTTAAATTTAAACAGAACGCAGAGAAAAGAGACAATGTTCTGGTTTCAGAATTAAACCGTTGAGTGCAGTTTTAGACAGCACTAAAATAGCGCGCCCTGTTGTCTCGCCGTGTTAATGAGGTCATAGGTTAGTGATCTATATGTTCAATGTATGGGAAACGGAATACTTACAATTTAAGATTTTTAATGAGCGTTTAAAGATATTTTACCCTCTAGGATTGTCAAAGTAATATATATATATCAAAATGAACAATCCTGATATCAGGAGTATATGCTTTCCTCTTACAGTCACGTTTTATCATTAATTTAGACTTTAAATGATAACGGCATTTACTTACTGCATGTGAAACATGTTCATAATTCGCCTATTTTAATCGTTTGGGATCTTCTTGTTTTCTGTTTCATTACGCATTTTTACGCAATCGGTTAAACATTTTGTCTGTTTACTTTGTCGTTTTACATTGTTAATTTACATCTACAAAGTGGTTTGTATTAAAGGTCTACGTGCAATTCATTTGATGCACTAGTTACAAACGCATAAGTGCTATATACCCTTCACACACATACTTATTTTGTTTAATGTTTTATATTTTTATTCTGATGGGTTTTGTTACTAATGTTTTCCTCTAAAGAGGGTTATAGCACATGGAAACATGTATAAGATAGTTGCTGTTATCGTTGTTCTCTTTGATTTCGAAGAAATCTTTGCAATTTTTGTCGCTGAACACGTGCTGATTTGGAGAGTATTTCTAATAAGTGTGATTACTAGAAAAAGTCATTATAATGTTTGGATTTAAAGGCCATTTCTACTGTGTTCGCTCATCCAGCTTTGTGGTTCCAATGTTACACTCGTTAGGGATCATCTGTTGAACAAAGTTCTTTTCATTTATTTCTATGTTGCCGTGGTTACACTTTTCTAAAGATTACTGTAGAATTGGTACGGAAAAGTCCATGTCCAGAAATGAATAGCATAATTGTTTAATTCAAAACTCGTAGTTATGAGTAAAACTATATGTATTGTAAAATCAAATAGATGCTGTATGTCTGTTAATCTACGAGTATAAATGATCACGTTAATATGCAATCAGGAGATCTACATCCAAATTAAGTGCCAAATATGAAATGTAATTTCTAAAACATGTTAATCGTTTTGTGTATAACATAGACTGTGCGTCGCCATGAACACTTGTGTATAGCATAGAATGTGTGTCGCCGTGAACACTTGTGTATAATATAGAATGTGTGTCGCCGTGAACACTTGTGTATAACATAGAAGGTGTGTCGCCGTGAACACTTGTGTATAACATAGACTGTGTGGCGCCCTGAACACTTGTGTATAACATAGACTGTGTGTCGTCGTGAACACTTGTGTATAACATAGACTGTGTGTCGCCGTGAACACTTGTGTATAACATAGACTGTGTGTCGCTGTGAATACTTGTGTATAACATAGACTGTGTGTCGCCGTGAACACTTGTGTATAACATAGACTGTGTGTCGGATCATCAGTGTAATATCAAACAGGACAAACCATACCTATACTGAATGTATTACGTAATTATGTACCATTATTTATGATTATCAATAAAAAATTCTGCACGAGTGTTTGTATGTTTATTCAATAAAGATATCTTGGTCATATGATCTAATTATAATTCAATGTAATAACATCGTCCTTTATTGAAATAAAATATGTGTAGCAATTTCAACTGTGTCCTCAAAAGTAGCAATGTGAGTACGTCATATAGATAATGTGAACAAAAGAAATGTTTTCTTTATTTATCTGCTTAAATACTGAACAAAATTTTAGGATGAAGATAGATCATGTGATAAACAGAATACCTTACTCGATCGTCTTCAATCGAAATTAACATGAAGGGAATCCTAATGACATATTCTACATATACATTTACTTTTTATGGAACATCAATCTGCCGTGAAACCCGGGTGACAAGACCACCCGACAATGACAATACAGAGTACAAAAATGTGACAATGCCAAAGCGAACTACAATACATTTTTGACCTAGTAGGAACATTCGTCATTTCGGGTAATATACTAACGAGATTCTACTGTTCCTATTTTAAACTTTTAATATGTGTGGGTGTTCACAGAATGAGTTCTATTTGGATTATTCAGATATTTAAACCTCTTTTAGTCCAAAACCGGTTTTTTCATGTTTTGTCTGATGTCGAATGTTCGGAATCGAGGAATAGGCAGGTTTTGTCGTGTTTATTTTGGATATTATTATGTAAATTATAGACAGCACAGATCTGAACTGCATCTTGATGTATCACGAAACTAAGGCTTCTAAATACATTACTTACTTCTGAAAACATATTTATGCAGTGTCATATGTAAACTGACTGTCGATATTTCATCGAAGAAATACTTAATAGATGTTTAAACCTTGATTGTTATAATGTAAATACCAATACGGTTATATTACGTGAACCTCCACCAATATATTCAGCGTAAATAAGCTGAGACAGGATTAAAACTATATCTTGGGAGACATGATAAATTAGGAAGCCAATTTGTAATAAAGAAAACGTATACATGTATCATAGCATAACTCACAATGACAAAACTGGAACTTACAGTCGGTACAATATAAAGCAGAACAAACGGGCTCTGTATCATCAATGCACAAGAAGAGCAACAGGAACGGATGGAACATCAGTAACAGAGGTCACGACAGGTACAGAGGTGACACAACAGGAACAGAGGACAAGACATGAACTAATGGGACATCAGGAACAGATGACACAACAGCAACTGAGGGGACATCCGGAACAGATGACACAACAGGAACTGAGAGGACATTCGGAACAGATGACACAACAGGAACTGAGGGGACATTCGGAACAGATGACACAACAGCAACTGAAGGGACATCCGGAACAGATGACACAACAGGAACTGAGGGGACATTCGGAACAGATGACACAACAGGAACTGAGAGGACATTCGGAACAGATGACACAACAGGAACAGAGGGAACATCCAATTCAGATGACACAACAGGAACTGAGCGGATGTCAGGAACAGAAGATACAACACATGGAAAGAATGTATGGCCTCCCAATCAGCTTACCACGGCTTATTGCGGTAACATTCATCAATACGAAATCTGCTTAGTTGTGAAGAGTATATGGACTCCCTTTAAATCATAAATGAAACAATGTGCCCCGGAAAGGAAGCGTTTATTGCACTTTAACAGGAATGGACGAACAAACAGAAAGAGACCAGTGAATAATAGACATAAAAGCTGAACATTAACTCTCCAATATGTGCAATATCTTAGGATCCTTTGATTTATCATATATATTTGCTACTTTATACCACCTACCGGTAGCATGATAAATTCATTATCATTGGTTGTCAGTATGAGAAGAAGTTGAGAACGACTTGAGAACAACTTAAGAATAACTTGAGAACGGATTGTCCCATTCCCCAGCACATGGGAACGTATTTTCTCAAAGAAGAACATCAAAAGTGATCCGCGTAAGAAAATAGTCCGTCATAAACAGATAGATACAGAGTTACTAGAAATATTGTGAGAAAAACACCACCATTTCAGGTGTAAATGTGCATATGGAAAAGCCGATGACGATAGGATTGTTTTAAAAATATTTTTTCTATGTAATTTTAAGTTTCATTGTATACCTCCACAAAACTTCTATTTGTTAACGTTTGTCACAGGCGATCGTTACCATTGGGCTTAGAAGTCATTTGGAAAACATGGCGTTTAGTTGAGTTTTTTAAATGGAGAAATATATAAGGTAGTAGTTTATTGATGATAAATAGTTTATCATACAGTATTTTCAGTGTTTGTCAATCGAACAAAATTCTCATCGCTCGCACGTAGATAAAAATCTCGAGTCTACCTGCGGTCGCCTCTCGATTTTATCCACTTGTTTGCGATGAGAAAATTGTTCTCACGACAAACCCTGAAAATACAGTGTGATAATCTATAAATCTTTAATTTATTCATTCTGTTCACCTTCAAAAGTGCATGTTATTAAGGCATAGACTAGTCTCTGATGCTACATTTATATAGGAAACGGGTAATATATCATTTATAGATTCAATAATCTCTCGAAAACAAAATATTGATATGAGTTTTGCAATTTTGTAGTGACTGCAACCGTGAATGTAGCTTTATCATTATATAAAAAGGGTAACTATGATCTGGAATATATAGAACATATCTAACTTTCTCATTTTAACGACGTAGAAGTGGTTGAGTTTTACCATGATTTACATGGCGAGTGTAATCGAAGAAGCAGAAGACGCTTTTCCTTCCGGAACACCTTGATTTATCATCCTTATATTTTGTTTCGATGGCATCCATGTATGTTTTCCTTCGTTCACATTTCCCCCTAGTTTTATTAATTTTGAGCTCGAATCATGTTGGTTTTCATTGTTCTTTCCTTCTTTTGTTCTGTTGTTTCTTACTTTTTTCTGACACAACTATATTACATCGAATTTGAATGAAATCCCTTAAGCACATAAACGTAATATACACTATAAGACACAAGTATAAATATTACGATTCTTGTAATACTGCAAGGAATATAAACAATAGAAGGTTATAAATGGCAGTGAGGTAGGTGAAGTGGAAATCGATTAACTTGTAGATTTGATTTGAATTATATTAAATATTTAATTCTTTCAGAACAAACAAATAGCCATTCCACGTGCAGCTGACAATACTGTGCGTACGTTTTGTTTTTATTCCTGAATAGATAAAAAGAAATTAAACAGTGTGTATCAAAATTTATGGTCAATGTATATTAAATTTGGACTTAAATAACTTCGGATAAACCATGCTACAATTGTGTCTATATCCTGTCCTATGTGTGGGTATTCCGTATGATATACAAACACATCGTCTGTCAAACTACGGGTGGTTAAGACGTGCCTGCTGTTCTACTTACCTTCCAATAACTTACTGACTTACGAAAATACGAGATTTTGGCCTAGAGGCAAGAAATTTAACACTTTTACAAATTGCTTTATTTCATCTATTGACTGGAATACAACCCCGAGCTTTTAACCGGACACCTGGGGTGTTACATAACGTCTAGCGAGACTCTCTCAATCACGAGAGTCAGGGTTTCAAAGGCTCTCGGCGGGATGTTCTCCTCAAGTTAGCTTTTGAGCACAGTTATACGATACCATTTCAAACCAGCGGGATCACAGCAATGAATGCCAGCAATGATGGCGGTTATTCTTCTATTGCTTCCAAACGTTCTTGGTTATGAATTTGTCTTATCACTTCATACATCTATAATTATCCTAGATAGAGTTTCAATGTTCTGTTCAGGGTTTGATTGACAGCATATATCTCTATAACAGCTATTCACATCGTTATTTGTCGAGTGAAATTGAATTTCGTAAAAACTTATTAGCTGGTATATCTGAGCAGTGAGCACGCTTTTTCCATGGTCTTATATTACGTGTAGCTATATCAAACAAGTGTTATATTCTTATGTAACCCTGCTTGCAGTTGTACGTGTTCTGCATTAACTGTTGGGTATCTGCAACAAAGAAACAATAGAAAATGCCTTCTCTAAAATGAGATAAAATAAAAGTGTACTTTTCGCATTCACTGAAACAATGAGGACCGTACTGTGTGCTAGGTTACCACGTCCGACTGTATAACCTGTTGTATCAATATATATATAACATTGAAAACATTATTCTATAAAGTTAAGCGATGCTTATCCGCATTAGTTTTGCCGTTTACATTTCAACGATTTGTAAAATGTGGTTAAAGAACGAAAGTAGGACCATTATTAATTACGGGAAACAAATATATCGACCTTCCTCAAAGTACATATTAGCTTGTCTGCAAGCCAACATTAAAAAAAAACACATTCAAGATTTCTTGAAATAACAAAATGGTGACTCGGGATGACAACAGTTCGCTTTTCGTTATGCCTAGGTTAAGATCAGCAGAAATGCTAGGGGAAATACAACAAGTAATTTTGAAGCGTTGTTATGAATAGCTTAATGATTGAATAATTAAAAAGCTAACAAAACCAAATAATATAAACAAAATATATGCTACAGCGTCAACAATGCACTTTGTTGTTAGTAAGAAACCAGGGTTAAGATAATTTAATTAAAGACAATCACCATTCAATGTTATAGTTGATCACTTTTAAAATGGTTCAGCCCCGCATTTATCCAAACTGAAGGGTAACTGCCTATGATGGTGTAACATCTCTTGATCAACCTCCTGCGTTCAGCAGCATTATAGGTCTGTTGTATTTGACAAATTGTCACTGAAACCTCTACGGATAATACATGTTTTAAATCGACAGTATTGACATTGTGTCTGGACCATTAATTATTTTTACGATCCCATTACCATGCTGGTGTTTATTTGTTAACCTTATTTATCCAGGACCAGAACTTCGTGCCCCGGATTTCCAGATCCTCGTGGTTAGGAATCAACCAATCCTGATTAAGGTTTAGTTTCTTTGAAAGGTGGGCGTGCCGGAGATAATTCTATCAAAACAGACATTGCAGCATCTGTAGGTAGGGTGTACGTGTTATCTTAGCTGGAAACACGTGCTGCATCTTCCCTCGGGGCTTTACAGGTCTTATTTACTTCATCACTGAATCCCATCCTGAACAGTTTATCAGAAAGCAGGCTTTAAAATCACCATATTTAATTATAAAGATTTGCAATATATCATTATCTTCTTGATATTTCTTTGGAAGAATTTCTATATTTGATGAACTTTTATAATTTTTGTTACTTTATACATTATGAGTTTTTCCATCCTCATAATCGCATGTCAGAAACTAACCAAACTTTTGAACACGAAGATGCCCATCTCATTATAACTGCGGTAATACAGTACTAGTATTTGGCTTGAGAACATTGGAATGACCATAACAGGACAGTCGTGTGGTCAAGTTCTAATAGATCACAAACTGTCCCTGGTCAACTTGATTACTATTACCAGCTAAAATATGTGTTTAAAACTTTTAAAACCGAATTAAAAATGTATCATATAATTCAATTAAGATCTTCGTTTACAATTCTTATTTAATTGCTCTAAAGTGTATTTGTCTGATAAAGGGTAAACTATTTTAAAATTTATATATTTGAGATATCATCGTAAAGCTGCCCATGTTTTGATGGCTAGTAGGGTGGATTGGTAAGGGAGGGTGGTATACACGATATTCGGGTGGTCTATTCATTGTTTCTTTTTTTCTTTGCAAATTAAAGTTGGCACTGGGAGAAGCGTGTTTTGTCCAGAGAATCTGAACCAATTTAGTCTCGACACCTATCCAAACAATCCCATCACAAAAATCATTAACTTTTCAGAAGTCCGGTTCCTCAAATCACGTGGATTCGGATGAGTTTGCGAAAAAGTGTTAACCGCAGTATCTGTTGATACGTTTAACAGGTGTTTGGTAATACAGGTGTGCAGAACGTCCCAGGGTGTTTGCATTGTTAATAGGTAGATCTTCCTATCATAGCAGAGTAAAAAGTCGCTAACAACAGACGTAAGCGTCCATCAGAGATGTATAATTGACTTGGAGTTTTCAATTATCTATGAAAGCTGTGGTCATCAACCACACACAACGTAATGATAAAACTACAACTGTCGTTAAGATAAGGCTTTCTATGAGAACACCCACCTAGGCACACTCGTCCTACAACAGAACGTTTGAATGGAGTGCCGCGAAACTCATTTAACAGTATATTCTACACCATTGTACACCATGTGTCGCCTAATACACCGCCTAAAACGGCCATCAAATGTAACATCTTGTATTATTGGACAATTATGAAAACATTAATTATTACCACAATATAAAGGGAATATTTGTTTAATCAAGTGAGATGAATTCATGTACTCCGAAAAATTTTAAAAGTGCTCTTCCGACGTGTTGAAATGTGCGATTTTTAGCCCTTGATTTATACTGTAATATATGAATCCCACAAAGGGAAATTTCAAGTGACTTTACAGTGTCATCTCATCAGGTGATGACTGGAATCAGTAAACAAAAGGCAAAAAAACTTGCATTACAAAAGATTGCATGCTGCAGATATTTTCGTGACGTATTTATACGTACAAATGACGTTATATTAAGTTAAAAAGACTAAACTTTCATTACTTACTTTACTTCCAATTTAAATATCTGAAGGATTGCATACGTTATCTAATAAACTAAGAATGCTCTACTCTTCATTATAACTGTATGTAAACACTCCTTATTGGATCGACGTGTATTAACCATACATCTACATTATCTCATCTATGTACATCGTGGTAGATCTCGCCAAACTATGGCAATTTGTTCAATTTTTAAAGGGGTGGGTCTGGCCGAAAGTCGATACAATCATGAAATGTGTTTCTAATACACCTTATTAGCCCAGTAGGGACCCACAAGTACCCAAAGGGTCCACGTAACGCTAACAATAGTTGGCCTTTCCGGCTACCTCGGCTCTCAAAGACCTCTCACAATAAGAGTCAAATATCGTCAGTGGAAGAGTCTCCTTGTCGATAACATGCTGTGCCGTAGGTCGACATCAAAATTTTGTTAAAAAAAATTACTTCAATTTAAAAAAAAAATGTTTTAAAAACCGAAGCGTAAGGCAAATGCTATATTTATTTCTTAAATCAGACAGTCTTTAAATGTATTTTTTTTATGAAACGAGTTACATTTTGTACATTATTTTCTGTTGGCGAATTAATAGTTCGTTAATAGAAAGAGATTAACACAGTATAACAATTTATTTGTCAATAAAATTCACAAAAAGTGATTCAATAAATCAATCTTAGTTTATGATTAAAACAAACCGTTAGCAAATTCACATATCGAGCGTTATTGCAAAACAAGATGTGACCTTAAAAATGGAATTTATGTGGCATAATAGGTACATAACAATACTATTAAGAACATTGATTCTTGTCAAATAAAATCAACAATAGCAAGGTGAATAAAGGCCATATCCGACACTGGTTTGACCCTTTAGTCTATCCATCAGCCTGGAACTGACATGGCTTCTACTAGTGATGAAATTACATAAGCCAAATCACTAGTAAAGAAACAATTAATGATTGAAATCAGGATTTCCGCAAATAAAATTCCAGTCTTTTCTTTCCGACGCCGCTACACAAACGTTACTTATTTTACACTGTGATTCGGAAATCGGATATTTAACAAACACTGAGAAATGTTGATGTCATTATTGATAAAGCAGGCCCGCACGGGTTAAAGTATGGATAGGAGTATGTTTCATAATAGGCAAATGCGATGCATGCGGTTTCAAATGTCAGTAAAGCTCTAATTGAATATGACAACAATGTTCCAAATCGTTCGACTTTTCATGCTCTATCTATGGCATTCTCTCGAACGTTCAGTCTAATCAATCACTTAACTTTAACAGATAATAGGTTAATTAAAAACTTATTCATACAACCACAAATAAATATGAGACGTGAGATGTCCGATGGTTCAGTCGATTCGGCGGAATAGTTCTCCATTTCAATTTATTGAAAAAGAACCAACTCCCACAATACGTACCAGTTGACATTGAGGGACCGTATCTGTAGTATATGTTTAATTGTTAAGTAAAGCTAAGAAGTGTCATATTATTAGTGGCTCTACAAGAGACGTCATTATGGAAATGTATTGTCACCTATCCTAATGTAAAAAAAATCTCCAGAACAAAATACGTGAGCATACATCAGACCACATGGGATGGTATTGTGATAATCATTTATGCAACATAATGACTTTTTTTTAAATTGCTTTAAAATTGATCCAGCTTGAATGGCATAGCTTGTATATAACAGACCACTGTGTCACGACTGCAGTAGTGAAATCACTTTTATTTAAACGTAATCGTTTATTAGTAACGCTGGATCTCAAACTGAACAAGTCAACACCTAAGTTGTGACGACGTAAATATAGTTATTATGAATAACACATACGGAATCCTTTGATTTTATATAAAAAGGACCATACGGGACTATTATGTGCGCTATAGGATGTTAAAGAGATAATATGTTTTACTGAATACGAAGTATAAGTTACTAAGAGAGAGCATTAAAACTATATCTAGTTTATTCTGGGTTTTCTGATGGATAACAGTTATATTTTACGAGTGGGGTGAACACTTTTGATACTTTTTCGAGAGTGCATATCAAGAATAAAAACATGAGAATGTTCAACCCACGAGCAAAATAAAGCTGTATTTCAGCAAGAACAAATACCATTATGTTTATTTATCTTGTATTTATAAATACATGTATTTGCGCTTCCGTGAACATATGATCGTCTTCCGTCAAATAAAATTAGACAATGCGAAATCACAATCTGGAAGCGTCAGTGTTATCTTTAAACATATCAATTTAATCCGAATCCCTTATCTCTGATTGGTCGTCTAGTGTTAAAATGGCTAAAAGAGTTACTTTTAAAATGTGATAAAATAACTATTTACATGTTGTTACGGTCAGTGAAATGTCTTCTGTTTAGTGCAGACTCTACTCAATTATTTCAAAGACTATAAAATAAACTTTATTTATTTTACAACAATTATAAAACAAGTGTTTACAACTTATATTAATCACTCTTGTTGGCCCAAATGTTAGCGCGCGGGGGTCTTTCTGGGGAGGAAACCGGAGTACCCGGAGAAAACCGACGTGTTCGGGCAGATCTTACAAGGGGGGTCATTATCTGCAAAAATGTACCTGGTTTTTATTAACGATTTACTAAATGATGGCGAATCGTCAGGTAAAGGAGCTTTTGTTATTGATACCAGGGTTAATATCCCCACACAAGCAGATGACATATGTTTGATCAGTAACACAAGTATTGGTTTTCAAGATATGGTTACAATTTGCGAAAACTATAGTCGTAAATGGAGATTTTCATTCTCTGTTGATAAAAGTAAAATAGTTGTTTTTACAAAAGGCAGAGGACAAGTCTTGGTAAAAGATGTGCATTTATATGGTAAAGCATTACCAGTTGTTGAAAACATTACGCACGTCGGTGTTGTTTTGAATTTTAAATTATGTACATCGGGTAGAACTGAGTCTGCATGCAAGAAACTAAAAAGTGGAACCATGGCTCTTATTCGATCTGGTGCTCATCCTAGGACTCTTAATCCTTTAACAGTTGCAAAGCTGATTAAGGCTAAAGTTTTCCCGTCTGCCCTGTACGAGTGTGACCTATGGCAACTGTCTAGAACAGAACTAATCAAATTAGAGCGCGCTCAAAATTTTATCGTAAAATCCATTCAAGGGTTAAACATTAGAACTAGAACTGATATGGCCAACTCCTTAATTGGATGGTTCTCCACAGAAGGTTACATTGATATAAGAAAACTTTTATTTCTCGGTCGTCTTTGTAGACTTGACAGTAAATACTTAACTCATACTATATTTCTCAAACGCCTATTCATGCATATTTTGAAGGAGTCCTGTCAAACTGGTTTTATTCCTGATATTGTGAGAATACTTCGCAAGTATGATTTGTTTAATTATCTGTTGCAGTATATATCAGATACAGTTTTTCCAAGTAGTTCATCATGGAAGTCAATTTCCTATAAAGCAGTTTATAATTGGGAAGAATTAATGATGTACGATAGAATGAACAACGATTCAGATTTCACAAGATTTTTGCTCATTCATGATGTAATTTCTCCACATATTTTATGGACAGTAGCATTAAAATTCCCTGAACATCTAAGCAAGATAAGCAATATAGTTCGATTATGTGCTAATTTAAGATCAACAAATATTATTGAATTATGCCATTTTTGTGGTATTTTACATAATGACTGTATAACACATACAGTAATCCATTGTACAAAAACTGAAAGTCTTAGAGACGATCTATGGTGTCTTATAAGTACGGCTTTTGATATAGAACTTGGCGTGTTCTTATCCTCTTTGTCTGATTATGATTTAATTCATGTATTACTAGGGGGTAGCCTTCCCCACATATTAAGCTCAACTGATTATGTAACCTTTGTACTGCATAATGCTATTTTTATTGACAAAATGTTGCTGTTGTATCAGCGTTAATAATGATATAACACGTACAAACGTACGTACAATAGCAATGTCTACCTAATTACTATTTTTTCTCTTATTTTGTGTGTGTTTATGTGTGGGTAAGCCTGAGAGGACCTTGTTGGTAGGGCTTTCCCCAACCCATGGAAACCTCAGGATTCCCAGGATTCTAATTATTTTGAATAATTTGCTGTTAACGAGACCATTCTTTCTGCATTTACGAAACTAATTCAAGGTTCATTAACTTCTCTCTTCATCTCTGTAGTTAACCGATGTATTTATGTGCATGTAAGTATCAATTAATAATATTTGATTTGTATTTTGACTACGCTGTATATTTTTTGTAACTCTTCAATTTGGAGGAAATAAAGTAATAATAATACCTTTTCACGTCCGATCGGGGAATCAAACCCCAGCCGCCTTGGTGAAAGGCGAGTGCGCTATCCACTGAGCCACCCCGACCGCCCCCTAGTTAGTTTCGAGATTTTAAAAAATCTCACTGTTTAAAACATGGACATTAAAATAACATTGATCTTTTCAAAAACTATAAAGACACATACCTTTTTAAATACATTGATCATAGGATTCCCCAAAGGTTATTCTATATTAGTTTTCCTTTCTTATATTATTGTATTAAAATATGACTACAATTGTAATTGTAAAAAGCCGGATGAAAGCATTTTGTGTCTTTGTTCGATTCAAAATACTGAAAATCTGGAAACTAATTGTTTCGGCGAAGACTGGAGGAGAAAATGATAACGACTTATAGCATATATTGACCTTCCCGAATCAGGCGTTTCAGGCCTTATTGTGAAATAGGGATTCACTCAAATTAAAATATAGCATTTTAATATAGATGATATTGAGTCAAAATCAAAATGTCTATGATATGCAGTGTAACATCTAAAATGTCTGTTATAGAGTAAAACCTCACAATGAAGAGAGTAGCATTACAGTATCTTTGATATGCATTATGGCAGCTCACTGTCTATAATGAAGAGCATAGCATCACAATGTCTACAATATACAATAAAGTAGCTCATCTCATTGTTTTTGATATTTAGTATTGCTTTTCAATATCTATGTATACAATATAGCATTTCAAAGACTTCCATGAAGAGTACAGACGTACAGTGCCTTTTATTAAATAATAACTTTTCAATGGGTATATTTTACAACACAGTCGGTAAAGCCTCCCAATTTATAACCTCTTAATTTCTTTAATTGTAAGCATAACCTTTCAATGTCTATATGTTATTCTAAAACCTCTATGTGTCTATAACCTACAATAAAAAAATAAAGTCCATATTCAAGGGAGAAGGGACACTTCGATTCTATCGTTACAGTAACGTGATACAAATATTTAGGACCTTATGACTAATACCATAAGAATCTCTGTAATAAAAACATAAAGCATTACTGTTTTAGTAGAAATTGTCAGTTACTGTGAACTAGCAACAAACAAAATGTCTCGACATCAAAGTTATAACTCCACGGCTAAAGTTTACAAAAGGCCGCATGGAATTTTTAGCTTTTGAAAAACGAAAGAACAATCAATATATGATCTCCCATACAGATGATCAAAAACTGTGACACGATCTTTTATCTTTTCAACTTGAAAGAGCCTGACTCTGTGATATAACGGGCAGATTTCCCGGACTGTCAGTTCGACGTCACATTTAAGCTCCGTACGTTTTGTCAAACGTTTACACCTCCCCTTAAAAGGTCTTATCTAACATGACTATACATTTAAAATATCAGATATACCAGTATTACACAAAAATGTTGGTAGGTAATCAGATTTCATAAAATTCATAAAATGCAAGATGTTACATCAATTTGAAATGAAAGAAGTGATATTTCAATGAAAAGCATATAGTATAGTTATAACCAGTGATCATTTAACATACTTGATGTGACATGCATATTCTGTATAGAATACATTAAAATTATTTCATGTTTAAATTTGAATTTATTTCCCCTGTATCTTTTTGAAGGGATGCCAAGTGTGAGTTGCACCGGGCTCATCCCTCTAACAACATGTGACCTCCCGCAGGAGTGCAGATTGTACCCTCTAACAACATGTGACCTCCCACAGGAGTGCATATTGTATCCTCTAACAACATGTGACCTCCCACAGGAGTACAGATTGTACCCTCTAACAACATGTGACCTCCCACAGGAGTGCAAATTGTATCCTCTAACAACATGTGACCTCCCACAGGAGCGCAGATTGTACCCTCTAACAACATGTGCCCTCCCACAGGAGTGCATATTGTATCCTCTAACAACATGTGACCTCCCACAGGAGTACAGATTGTACCCTCTAACAACATGTGACCTCCCACAGGAGTGCAGATTGTACCTTATACGATGAGGCTGTGGTATTTTCAGTTTTACTTTGGTATTGTTTTATTTATTTTTTCAAATGGGTTGATTTTTTTCTCCGATCTTGAAAATCACAATAAACACTAACTGTATCTGTGTATACAGTATGCCTGAATGGGACCGAAAAGTCTAGACGGAGAAAACGTCATTGTAATAATCCGTTTATTCCCGGATTGACCGTTCCGGATCCCCTATCTTGTACACAAATATTCTTTTTGTTATTACCTACTTAACATGTAAAATATGCGGTTGAAAAATTCCTATTTGAACATACTTAAATCAAGATGATAGCTTGAAAATCATCAGCGACTTGCCGGCTTATCGTCTCCGGCGCATAGAGTACTGGTCAGTATAACAAGAGCGATCAAATTATGTTTTGTTTTTACTCTTAACAGCAAATAATATGTTTTGTTCATTAAGTGCATAATGACCAACATACAATCTTGAAAATGAACAAAATCACGTGGTTGTTTCATTTCAAATAAAATGTAAAAACACAGCAGCAATAAATTTTAAATGAACACGTTTCGACTGACAATGCTTAAGATTGGAAGGGCCAGTTAAACTCTGATCGTATTGTGTATTTGTTTTTCAATGATCTATTTAGTCCATGTAGACCATCGGTGATCCTCTTATTTCTGGGATGCCATCCGAGCACAGGTGTTCGAGTGGTTCCGGATGATGGTTTTTGAATATTGTCGCTTATGTCATTAATGGGATTGAATGTCCCTTATATCATGTCACTGTCAGTTTCGAATTTATTTCTATTGTTGAATATTATGTCAAAGTTCCTTTCGTTTTCTACGTTATATAAGCTGAAGTGGAAATATTTACACTAAGTCAGTATAGGTAGCTAATTAAAACAGTATTTACTCACCTCTCAACACTTAGATGTATCTTGAAATAAAATCTAGACAAAATACAGAAACGGTCTTTCATATCAAATCACAAAGGGTCAAGAGGCATTACTAGGGTTTACATTGAAGATGTGGACACCAACAGAGCTTACCATGATGTCAAACCTTCAAGACGACTGCGATGTTTAATCGATGTGTATGTAAGACTGCGACTGTCGCTGTCATTCGTATGTATCGCACTATAACCGTCCTAGATAAATAGATGTGTCGAAAGATCAGGATAATAAAACAAACAAAGAACGACGTTTTTAATACATTAACTTAATAGACAGAATTCATGGAAACAGGCCACCATTCTCCGCCAAACAGCATCATTACGGTGTATTTAACATTGAAATAATCTTTCATTTCATTGCTATGTTTGAATGAGTAATGATAAGTGAAGTACATTAGATTCAAATTATATCTTAAACCGTTGCTAATACATTGATCATACGATATGTTTATTATAGTCCATCATGTGTAAAACAGACATTGATCATGCGATGTTTATTATAGTCCATCATGTGTAAAACAGACATTGATCATACGATATGTTTATTATAGTCCATCATGTGTAAAACAGACATTGATCATGCGATGTTTATTATAGTCCATCATGTGTAAAACAGACATTGATCATGCGATATGTTTATTATAGTCCATCATGTGTAAAACAGACATTGATCATGCGATGTTTATTATAGTCCATCGTGTGTAAAACAGACATTGATCATACGAAATGTTTATTATAGTCCATCATGTGTAAAACAGACATTGATCATGCGATATGTTTATTATAGTCCATCATGTGTAAAACAGACATTCATCATACGATATGTTTATTATAGTCCATCATGTGTAAAACAGACATTAAATTTGCGCTGTAAGGGTTAAGGAAATGACCTTGAACTCGTGTCGCGTGGCACATACAATGTCAAATTGTAAAACAAGGGAGGGGGTGGCGATGTAACGACACACAAACAAAACAATAAGGATGTTCAAAAAACCACTGATTCCAACTCATAGTCGATAAAACTAGGCACAATATGAACAAAGCAAAGATCCCCAAGGAGCCCGACGAGAACACAAAGAAAAAGTACACTCCCTAATATGAACATGAAGGCGGCCGTTGTCGAGTATCAAGAGTTAGTATCAAGAAAGGGAAAGATCACGATCGGAAAGTCGTACCTGTTGATCATATGTTAGTAAAGATGTGTAAAGAGTTGTGTCCTTGGTTTTGAGCTCAGTTTCCGGATTGTAAAATTGGAGGACTTGGCTATGTTTTTGTTACCAGTCCTGATAAGTTCATCGATAAATTCAACTTCATATGAAAACAAAAACCAACCAGCCAGAAAAGGGGCACATTTTGTTCACATGGAAATGTCTACAGTCCCCTGGAAAATCTTGCCACCGAACTCAAAAAAGATATTGTAAACCATGGACAAAATCATCCCACAATGTCGTTATTGGTATACATCATGTTGGCCTTTGTTGGGATTTTTACAAAAAATTGCTCCAAAATAATTTACAACCCTAGATCCATATCGCTGTTCGCCTTTCGTGGAAAAGAAAACTCTCATAACAAGAGAACGAATGTGTTCCTTCACTTTAATATGCGGATGATGGTGTGAAGGGTCGAAAAGTCAGAAGCTTTGTAAAAAGGACACTTTTAGAAGATGATGTTTCAGATGAATCGGAATGAATTCTGTAAACCCAACATTCGATTCATTCCAATTCTTGAGTATACAGAGTCACAACTGTTGATGTAATACTAACCGTAATGTAAATTAATTATAATGAGGGTGCGATGTGATAACCACTGACGTGGAAAACGTAACAGATAATAATAAAGCAATGTTTGTTACCTGAAGTTTTTGTTTTTTGTTTTAGATTAAAGGAGTTTTGCGTTAAAGGTTGTAACACAACACATGTATTTATGCATTCCTTATAAGGAATCCTTTTTTTCATTAAGGGCTGCCACATCGCACCCCATAATGTATTTTCATGTTATTTATTTTTACATAATGAATTTTCCCATTGAACCCCTTATTGTATTCTTATACATAATAATTAATAATATAACTTCTGACTACCATATTCCATTTTCTCTTGGAGATACATCAATAAACTTTCTAATGACGTGTAATGAAAATTATGCCCTAGCATAAAACTACTAATACATTGTATAACGGCCTATACAAAATCAACAGCATGTTCAAATTGCATTTATATTAACTTATTAAGCAGGTTCTTGTTATCAAGCAGGTTTTTGTTATATCTAAGAAAGTGTTTGTGGGAAAAAACCGATACAAAACAAAATAAAATCGAAAAAGGTAGGGCCAAATCATTGTCGGAACTACCCGTATTGACCTAAGGCCAGTCAGTAAAGAGTCTGTCTAAGGTGTCTATGATTCACGAGATTGCACTCAAGGTATGCTCTGTTTTTTGCCAATGATTTGTTTTGTTGCGTGATACGTCTGAAAGCACACGTAAGACATTAGACTTCTCAAAGTAACATCAGTATAGGCTAGGACGGAGGAAATCCCTCGACCAGATGTCCAGTTCGGTAGGATCGGCGAGCTTTCTATTATAGCAATGCGTCAGTGTTCACTGCTCGATCTTCGAGCTTGTCTGAAGAAAAAAGAAACCACGCTCATAGCCTTTTGAAACGTTCTATAATCAATAGGTTATGCTTTGCAACATATTTCTTTAGAAATTCTTAATCAATTTCCTATTTGTAACAGATGCCAATCAGTGCATTCTTAAGAAAATATGTTGAGCAATAAGACAAATGTAACATATATATGTATATATTTACATTTGCATGGCATTGTCACCATATAGCCTCTTTGAAAGCTGTGTCGTTGATGGGACTTTAATTACCATGCAGCACGAGACACAATTCTTTGCGTTTTAATACAACACTGACCGGACCTACAATATCCAATGTAAATAAACACGACGGCTGCTGAAATATAGACTTGACAATGTCATTGTAAATTTACGTTCAAAATAAAAAATAAGATAAAAAAACTTTTATTACAACTGAAACAAGACCAAGGTCTGCAATATCGTACAAAGTGCACATCGGTTGAAATCACCAATGGAAACAATGTTGCCGCTCATGTAATTTATCAGAAATATCGTCTGTTACACTGCACTGATCAACAGGGATTCGTTAAAAATGTCTGAAATACACATATTCTATAGACCTACTGACACATATGATACAGAACTACTGATATGAGTCACAGCACACATAAACATTTCAGAAATGTGTAACGAACCCCTGTGCTCCGATCACTCACTTCAAACGCTATCAGTTTCACGCGTCTCGCAGCCACGGTTTCCACAGTTTCTGACGGCATGTCAAATAACGAGGCTGTTATAGAATCTACCGACTGTAGTCAGATTCAAATACAATCAACAAATAAATTCACGTCTGGATTCTTCACAAAATGAGCAAAGAGACAGTTCGAATTAACTTCCAAAAATAACTCTCTCGTGGAGAGCAGGGTCGGATTTACGGTGTTCACTGTATTTATCCATGCGCGAAATTTGTTCCGGGGAAAAATCGAAACAATTTCAAAACTAACTTTCAGCCCAGACATCTATTGATAAACTTAAATCACCCTATAGACATAGCATACGCAATTGTATTGATACAGAATTGTGGAATAAAATTGAAGTTTTTGTTAAAATTTCAAAGTACTACTTTGTTTGCCAATCAGCACGCGACAAACCCCTGTTCCAACTATTGAACGAATGCGTGTGGACTGTCGATATGGCGGGAATTTTAAATTTTAAATAGAAATTGTAAGTTAAAAAAGAACATTAGAGGCAGAGAAAACGTAAATATAAGTATTGAACTGTTTTTGTATGGTATTTATGATCTAGCGCGCATTATTTTGTTTGCTTTGCAAAGCTGTTTCATTCAAATAGATCATAATTACCATACAAAAACAGTTCAATGCTTAAGTATAACAGGGTCTCAATACGTTGATACGTATCACATTGTATACTATTGTATCGATATAGTTACACGTTTAATATCAATATCTTGACAGTTAATTTGTCAGATACGCATTATACCAATGTATCAATGTTAGATATGTATTATACCAATGTATCAATGTTAGATACGTCTTATATCAATGTATCAATGTTAGATACGTGTTATACCAATGTATCTATGTTAAATATGTATTATACCAATGTATCATTGTTAGATATGTATTATACCAATGAATCTATGTTATATATGTATTATACCAATGTATCAATGTTTTGATACGTGTTATACCAATGTATCAATGTTAGATATGTATTATACCAATGTATCAATGTTAGATATGTATTACACCAATGTATCAATGTTAGATATGTATTATACTAATGTATCAATGTTAGAGACGTGTTATACCAATGTTTCTATGTTAGATATGTATTACACCAATGTATCTATGTTAGATATGTATTATACCAATGTATCAATGTTAGATACGTGTTATACCAATGTATCAATGTTAGATATGTATTCTACCAATGTATCAATATGAAAGAAACGTGTTACACTTATGTATCAGTAAGTCATATACGTATTATACTTGTAGGTATCAGTAAGTTAGATACAAACTGTACCGATGTATCAATATGTCAGACACGTATTGTAGCAATGCATCAATAAGTTAAATGATACTCTACCAATGCATCGGTACCCTTTACACTGCGCCACCCGACCACCTCAATAATTCTGAAAACCGGTGAACATATAGGATAGAAAAGGTCAAATGATGCTATGCACACGACATAGCTAATTGTCAAAGCATGTCAGAAAAAAATCTTTGTATCTATTAATCAAAAGATAAGATACTTATATCATGCTTTTTACGTGTATTTATGGGTCCATAAAGCAGCATGCACTTTTATATAAGCCTGTTTCTCGATTGTCAATGTTAATATTCTTCCATATGTCTGTCGTTAGGGTGAGCACCTATATACCATTATTTTATTTTAAACATTCTCATCACTTCCAGCGGTGTATTTCCGGTTGTATCTAGCGATTCCCGGAGGTACATTTCCATTGATACCGAAGAAGCAGCATCTCGATCTTCAGATGTCAGAAACTAGGGTAAATGGAACCTTTCTTTGAAAAGGGTGTCATTATATTTTTTAGCCTTACCTGTGCATACATTTTGAAGCTACAGTTATTTTTTTTAAGTTTGGTAATACGAGAGGGAAATCTCACAAGTGGTTTTCAGAAATTTCGATGGCCATTATGCATCAAATCCAGAATACATGTCATTACTTGAGATTTTGACAAAACTGTAGATTTTACAATTCGTAATACATTTGTTTAAACCTTATCATGGTGGTCTTGAAACAGCGAGGGAAGAGAAAACACAAATGCATTGATATAAGTAGTATGTAAATAGCCTCTGAAAAGATATACCTATTCACAATGTCACTGATTTATCCTTACGCAAACAGAAAGTAATCCGTGGAGTGTTTATTCTGTCGGTCACGTCCGAGGGACACCCGTCATTGAAATGCAACATATTCTGAAAATCAAGTAGTATCGAGGAGTGAGGACAAACACAGGAGCTGTGAAATCTCTACAATCGTATTGCCTTTTTAAGAGATTTCATCAAAAGCTAGCGACTAGCAAATATTTGGCACAGATTTTAAGTTAATATTTAACCTTTTTCAACAGACTAACGGCGATGTTTGCTTTTCATTACCCTTAAGACGCAAGTGAAAGTGCATGATATGAAGTGACACCGAGTCATAGATATTTTGTATTGTTAACTTAAAATTTACTGTCTGTTCTTTTTTCAAAATTTGACTGAAACCGGCATTTAATTATTACCATCTCAGCTGTAATTCTCTCGACTGAAGCGCGCCGGGTTTTGAAATGGAATCAAGAGGAAGGATGAAATGTATATGTCTGTAGACTTACGAAGGCGTTAAGATCACCAAGCTTACCCCGCGTGTTGTCGGGGTTAGTTTAGAATTTCTGTACCAATACCACCACACGGTGGGAATTGAATAGCAATATACTCATACCCACACTAAATTAAACTGCTAATGATTCTAAAAGTGGAAATTACCCTGAATAGAGAAACCACTTCAACTTTTTAACGCAAGAAAAAGTCAAGAAATGAAAATATTTAATTTATTGACGTTTGACGAAATGTTTTGTTCGAAATAGTTTACATTTTAAAATAAGTCAACATTTCGTCTTCACAAAACTGGGGCTTCGTGTGAGATTGAATTGTTATGTCAATTAATGTATTCAAAAAAGTTTAAATTTCTTTATTGTAATCCATCAGATCATCATGAACATGCGAAAATACGGCTACGGAAACGAGAACATCTGTACGACGTTACTGTCTGTGTGTGTCGCCATTCATGGCCCCGCGACTCTGTCAACAGTCATTATTCCCCCTTTCTGTGTTGAAGAGTTGTCCCCGCAGTGTGGTGTATTTATTCAGAGAAACTCTTCGGTGATATTCCATTTGCCAATATTTGTTTCTATATAAGATGTGAGGCCCCGTGATACTCTCACAGGTGTAGGGTCCCGATATCACCCCAACACAGCTGGTACGAGCTCCGGGCAGTGAGTTTGTACTGAAAACCTGGGTCGGTAGACGAGGACAGCAATAGTTATTATAACCATTAGGAGTGTCTAAACAACATGATTTACTTGCCAAAAACATTATAAAAATGTCTTCATCATTCAGCTACGGACGTCCATGTGGTTCATCTTCATGAGCATTAGAAGATATACAGATTCAATCCCTACATCATGAACCACTTTCGGAAATGATAAAAGTCCACTAGTGTTGGTCCAGACGAGTCGGCAGTTTAACTAAGATTAAGGATATGGTCAAAAGTGTAAAAGAAATAGACTTGTCCCGGAAACAACATGATACATTACTGTAGTTTGTTTCCGAGAACACCGTATATGATATACACTGAACATTCTAATTCTCGGGAACAACAAGATAATATTTAGTTTGTTTACCGAAAACAAGAGTTTATTATTTAAACTGGTTCCCGTGAACGAAAGTGTATGATCTAGATTTCTTCCCGTGAAAGATTCGTTTTTTGGCTCTTTCTCAGGAATCCATGGATACAAGTATATAATCTATAGTCTGCTTCCGGTCGGTTTAAGGCCTCCCACTCAATATTTTTTCACGAAAAAGTCATTGTTAAATGTATCCACAATATTCACTTTGCAAAACAACCTGACGTTCCTATTTCACGGTATGAAGGCGATGGAATGTACCTTCCACGGAATAGTTGTTTGTGTTGGGATGTGAGGGATGGTATGAAGCTGTCCTATGTCTAACTGTCAGTGTCATTGGCTACTTCGGAGGTCAATTGACCACGGCACTGACTGGACATCGCAAACGTGGTCAATTTGACGCGCTAATGACCATGTAATTACCTTGTCACATCCTGCCAACACCTCGGACACACATCGCTTGACTACAACGAAATGGAATTTTTATCTAGCATTGTCAACTTAACCATATATTTATTAAAGAATGTTTTACGTTCTTTTGTATAATGTTATTGTATTTTCATATTGATATACTCGGCAAATTAAGATTTTCTGATGCGTATATTTTTTTTTTTTAAATAATTTTGGAATAAAAATAATTCTTATTTCATATAAAAGTGTAGATTTAAGTACACGCGAATTGTTGTTAAGTTGTCCATCGCTTGTAAAGGGTACAGGAAGGTAGGACGGGAGAGAAATAGAAATTGGTTTAATATACAGGTACTCATTGACAGAGCTCAAATTTAACTTTAAAGAAATAATATAAGTGTTAAAACGTCTAGCTTTATGGCATTTAATGTTACCATAATTGACATTTCCACCAGACCCGTTTAACAGTTGGCGTCTCAGATACGGTCAGCCAGTCGAGTGTGGAATCAGTGTGTTAGGGGACAGATTTGTATAAATTAACTCATTTAATAGCATGTTTCAAGGTCACTTTCTACATGAAGCTAAAGCAATTCACACATTTTTTGTGACCTAGGGGGAAATCTAGTTTATTCAAAATCTACAACAGTTCAAATAGCATATTTTTTTTTGTACACTGTATAACACAGCAGATATGTATATGTCAATTAAATTTGACTGTTAAATGCATACTGCTGTACGTAAGCAGAATGTCTTAAACTTGCAGTATTAAACCAAGGAATTTGTACATTATGAACAAAAATGCGTGAAAACGTAAGTTTTGGTAAATAAATTAATACACGATGTTCGCAGACACAGAATTATACTCAACTACCAGAAAAACGAAGAAAGTAAAGCTAGAACTACAGTGGAAACTATCATTTTATCATCTCTTAATAAGGTCGAATGCTACTTAGCATGAGACTTTAAACTCTCCTCTTCCTTTCGTCTAAACTCGTAGACTCCATCTTGAAATTAAACTGCTAGTAAAAATAAGATAGTTGAAAGAAAGAAAGGTTTAATTCCGTTGTTTTTGTTGTGTTTGGAAAAAGACCAAATTGAAATATCGTGAAGCAAAATTGTCACAATGTGAATTCTTTATAAAACCCTGCATGTTGTCAGATATTTTCTCCATCACCTATATGCACCACAGGTAGTAAAACCAGGTGCTTTCCAGTCCTACAGAACCCATCTCCATATCTCTATGTATTGATTTGATTCCCCGTGCTTTTTGAAAGCGTAACAGTGAGAAAAAACAGTTTTCAAACAAACTCACATTTAGCATTTCCGGTTTTTATATTCATCAAAGTGGAGAATGGTTTCAAAAATAGGATTTTTGTAATTATAGATCCTTTGATAAGTTGTGAAGTGGTTAAACAGTCACGTTAAGTTGTACTAGACAACCCCTCTCAATATGTATACAGCGTTTAAAATTGACTCTTTTACACGGTTTCATAATTCTATAGTAAATCGGGTTGATTTTTAAGGACTTTGTGTACATAAGACTTTTAAAATCTCGATACATTTGTTGTAATAAACTTTTAACATATTACAAAAGGCTTTTATCCACCGTGATGTATATTTGTTTAATTACATATTCAGAATTCATTGTTTACTTATCGTTATTCTATAAATGAACATTACATTTTTTTTACCTTTTTCATTGTTGTATGACTTTGATTTTTTGCCATATGAAAGTTTGATTTAGATACCTCAATGTTTGTCGTGATTTTTGTAATAGAACTTTCAGTTTAAGTGAACCCCATTAAATTAGAGTTGGTGAGACTATGAACAAAGACAATTATAACAAATATAGGGCTTAACATTTAACTGGAAAGAAATCAATGAATACGTATTTGGATATTAGCTTTTAATTTTCTACTTCAATTTTAAACTGTCAAAACTGTTCAGATTAAATCCAGTTTGATTTGTTCGGTAACTCAGCTTATCTAAGTTACTCCGAGTTCATGAGAACGAAAGCATTGGATCAAGGGACAGCAAATCCTCTCTCCATTCCTTTTATATGTTAACGTTTGAAACAGATATGCCGATATGCTGTCGTCACATTTCTGTGGTGGATGCTCGTCTTCAATTGACTCAACAAGAAGTATGAAGATAAAATGTCATCAGACAAGCTGTTCATTTAACAAGGTATGTCCAGATTAAAATTCTGCGATACATATCAGAGATGTCACATGCAAAGAAGTTAATTGAGAAAGTATTGCTGTCGTTCAGAATAGTTAGCACTCTTTGTCCGCATGATCATATCTTCTGGCATGGGATACTGATAACGCCGTCAGCGAGATTTGATGAAGAAATTAGCCAATGAGATAACATCGTATACTCATCCGCGGGGTATTTGTACAAGTCTCGCGATAGTTTCGCGTGAATGTGATTTCTATTTCGACAGTTTGACTATCCATAGAATATGAGATATATATAAGTGACTTTGTTGACAGATCAAGTTAAATAAACAGCCCTTCCTCTACTTGGAGGGTCCAAGGTTTGGCAGCCAGAAAGATGACATTTTGGACAATGGTTAACACAATAGGAGGCTCGGACATTTGACCTGTAATGACTTCTTCTACGGGCGTCAGATTTCTGGAGATACAACAAAAATGTACAGAGTCATGGTGTGGACAGACGGATGGAGTTCGACACTTACGGCAAATTTAGTCGGGTGAATTCAAAATATTACAGTTTTATCTTAAACTGAAATTCTTTACAGACTCATGATACCAGAGACGTATATTGTAATGTATACGTCTCTGATGATACTCACTATATGATATAGCATACTTATACTCTTTATTTAACCTGTACATCAGTTTGATACTATACGATAACACTAGACATAAACTGTACATCAGTTAGGCACCGTACGATTACACTAGACATAAACTATACCTCATGTCGGTACTGTATGATTACACTAGACAAACTGCATGGCAGTACGGTACTACATGATTACACTAGATATTAACTGTTCAACAGTTCGGTACTATACAATTACACCAGACATAAAATGTACACCAGTTCGATACTATACGATAACACTAGACATAAACTGTACATCAGTTAGGTACCGTTCGATTACACTAGACATAAACTGTACAACAACTCGATACTATACGCTAACACTAGACATAAACTGTACAAAAACTCGATACTATACGATTACACTAGACGTAAACTGTACAACAGTTCGGTACTATACGATTACACTAGACGTAAACTGTACAACAGTTCGGTACTATACGATTACACTAGACGTAAACTGTACAACAGTTCGGTACTATACGATTACACTAGACATAATTATTAGATAAAACACGATTTCAATAGACATAAAAATAACCTGCACTTTACGATTACACTAGAAATAGCATGTACAACAGTTCGGCGTTATATGATTACACTAGACATACACTATACCTCAGGACGGTACTGTATGACTATACTAGACAACCTACATACATGTAGCAGTACGGTACTACATGATGACACTAGACATAAACTGTACAACAGTTCGGTACTATACGATTACACTAGACATGAACTGTACACCAGTTCGATACAATACGATTACACTAGACACAAACTGTACACCAGTTGGATACTATACGATTACACTAGACGTAAACTGTACAACAGTTCGGTACTATACAATTACACCAGACATAAAATGTACACCAGTTCGATACTATACGATTCCACTAGACATAAACTATACCTCATGTCGGTACTGTATGATTACACTAGACAAACTGCATGGCAGTACGGTACTACATGATTACACTAGATATTAACTGTTCAACAGTTCGGTACTATACAATTACACCAGACATAAAATGTACACCAGTTCGATACTATACGATAACACTAGACATAAACTCTACATCAGTTAGGTACCGTACGATTACCCTAGACATAAACTGTACAATAGTTCTATACTATACGATTACACTAGACACAAACTGTACACCAGTTGGATACTATACGATTACACTAGACGTAAACTGTACAACAGTTCGGTACTATACGATTACACTAGACGTAAACTGTACAACAGTTCGGTACTATACGATTACACTAGACATAAACTATACCTCAGGTCGGTACTGTATGACTATACTAGACAACCTACATACATGTAGCAGTACGGTACTACATGATGACACTAGATATAAACTGTTCAACAGCTCGGTACTATACAATTACACCAGACATAAACTGTACACCAGTTCGATACTATACGATTACACTAGACATAAACTATACCTCAGGTCGGTACTGTATGATTACACTAGACAACCTGCATGGCAGTACGGTACTACATGATTACACTAGATATTAACTGTTCAACAGTTCGGTACTATACAATTACACCAGACATAAACTGTACAACAGTTCGGTACTATACAATTACACCAGACATAACCGGTACGTGATCAGGATTATACATACATTGTATATGAATCATAGGACACCTGTCCAGAACGTCTCTGTTTCAGTGCTGTAATCATAAGTCGGCATTACCGAGATGTCCCGGACTGTCAATGGGGTGCCGTGGATATATCGTGCCATCTCTCTGTATTAAAGGAATGATCTGTTTCTGTAGGATATCAAGCATGGCTGAATGACCGTTGATAAAAGTCTGATTCCCCTCTTCAATGTATTTATGATAATATGATAGATGGTTGTATGTATAGCTTATCCCACACAACAATGGTTAACAAAAAACCCACGCATTTCTCAATAATTGTATTACTAAATACGAAAGTTTAGCTTTTTTACCGTTATATTGTACCAATCCTCGACCTGCAGGTAAGCACGAGCTTACAGTCAATTAATTAAGGTAGGTAGCTACCACCTGTACGGGACTATTGTGACCAGGTGACGTTTGTCTCCAAACATTGGTATGATAGTGATCAGGCCTAGGTTTATCTCCGTATGGCCCCTCCCGTGGCCAGACAGATTAGGGCAAAGACAGAATCACCGTCTCCGGCCCGGGAAAGTAGAATAACAAATGTATATAATTAGGATAAAAACGATTGGTATGCAAGTTAAGAATTTCGAAAATTTTAAATGCAGAAAAATGCGAATTATCAATTTAAAGTTTTAAGGAATAATAGGCTTTGGAAAGCACGTTGATTAAACCATTTGTTGAAATTCCGGAGACTCCATAGATACAGAGTTATAGAGGAAATAATGCTATGTTTGTATACAAACCCGAGGCAACGAATTTTTGAATTTTTGAATGGATGATTTAAGGCTTTTCGATTTTAGTACTGCAGTATAATAACATTGATTTGTTCCGGCTGCATATCTAGTTTGACCTGATATTATCTCAAAAACAGGAAGAGAAAAAAAATCTTGCTACAGATTTTTCTTTGTGTACAGACATTCGGTATAAAAGTTGTGGGTATAATATTGAAAATAGTAGACATTTTCAATGTTACCCGGCTCGTTTTAAGGATTGTACATGCAAGAGTCACATTCCAAGAAATGCGTGCACGGGTTCAACTCAGTGGTCCCTTCAGATCAACTATGCCAATGAAAATGTTGATTTCACCTAACGATGACATATTTAAGCAGGACGTGTGTTGCCCTTGAAAACATAATATAACACTGTTTATATTGGTGATAAAATAAATATTTGTGTTCCGTCAGATACTGTAGAGTTGCTAAGTTTCGAGATTTCTTTTATAATATCGCTGTATCCGCTGTCACCAAAGATAGCGCAAAATTAAAAACCCAGCGGATATTAACTTTGTACCATTTTTACTGTTGAATAATGATGATAAAACACTAGTTTAGTATCGTATTTTATATTAATTTGATAATAAACTTCAAAATAAAAATAAATACCATTAACCAAATGTTGCGCGAAACGATTCTCCGCGAAGTAGTAGTTCTGATCGGGACGACTGTGAAGTGGTTTACACCCCCCCC